>NW_013666176.1:414718-428560 GCF_000517525.1 Limulus polyphemus | reverse complement strand
CCAAAACAAACAAACAAACAAAAGGTTTACCTTTGAACAAACCTCGGGGCCGAGACGATTCATTTGGCACCATTTAGAAGTTGGCGAGTCCAACAGTTTAGGAGAAGGGGTTTTCGTGAAATCCCCGGGTTGCCCCAAGGGGTGGGATGAACCATTTTACTTTTGTGCAAACCTCGGGACCCAGACAATTCGTTTGGTACCATTTATAAGTAGGTGTGATCAGCGGTTTAAGAGGAATTACGTGACACAGACACTTACTTATAATACAAGATTAGTAAAAATTGTTAACTTATAAAATGAGTATAGAGATCGTCAGAAAATTACAAAAACAAGTTGAATCAAAATGCAAAAATTATATTTTGTAGCCTACAACTAAGGACTCTTAAAAAAGTAAAGAAGCAAGGCTGGAAATAGTGTCTACATTGTTTTCTCAAGCTACAAATCCCTATTTTGACTCCTTGTAACAAACGACGAACAGCAACAAAGCAATATCATCAGAACAGGTTTGGTTTGTTTTGAATTTCGCACAAAGCTACAGGAAGGCTACCTGTCCGCTAGCCGTCCCTAATTTAGCAGTAAAAGACTAGAGGGAAGGCAGTTAGTCATCACCACCTACTGCGAATAGTGGGATTGACCTTCACATTATAATGCTCCCACAGTTGAAAGGGGAGCATGTTTGCTGAGACGGGAATTCGAACCTCAGATTGCGAGTCGAGCGCCCTAACCACCTGGCCTCATCAGAACAGCATGTTTCTTCTAAAACAATACAACACAGATTAAATGTAAACAGACTCAGTAACATCCTTACTTTATTAGATCTACGTGACACATATGTATGTTCTTCAACAGCCTGCCGTGTACATGTGTTTGCTAGAATAAAGCGACACAGATAATGCATGCAAAACAGTCACCAATTATCGACAACATTTACAACCGCTACCTCAACACCAACTATTTAAAAATAACAATTGCTATATGAAATAGTGCTACATGGAGTGGTAATAAATACTGAATACGCACTCACGATTTCAGCTAAGTATAAGAAACAGTAGAAAGAATCACCACCGTCGTCTGAATAGGGAAATTACTATGATAATCGTCCACTTTTAAAAACTTGCTGACATATTGTCACTGAAATTCACGTTGAGGCAGCAAACTCGAGTAACGATGAACAATAGTGACTCGAGTAACGATATGCAGCAGCAAAATCGAGAACCTTTCACGTGGCAGTTTCTAATTAATGCGCTAGAAAATGCACGAGTTGTAGTTTCCAACTCACGATAGGAAAACGCCAGATTTTTTGATAGCGGAAAGTGAAGGACTTGGAAAAATTTGCAGCACGACAAAATTAAGGAGATGGAATTAAGTTTAAAACTACTCTCTCTGTTTTTAGGAAAATTCCTGTGTGACGCCCCCTCCCCCACTACAGTAGTTATCACTTGCAATAATTCTATAGTGAAGTCATGATAGGGATTTGCAGCTTGAGCGAACTGTCAGCAGCAGATCTCCAGCCTCGTTTGCTTACTTTTTTGCGATCCTTAGATTTTTAATTATCTTATATATTGGCTTTGTTATTGCACAGCAATGTGCAAATATATACCTAAAGTAAGACACAACCTCCACTAAGGGCGTTAAACATTTTACCGGTAGAAAAGCAGCTTTTCAAACAAAACAAATACGTCTAAAACATCTCTTTAAATAAAGCTTTGTGTCTTTTAAAGTAATTCTTTGCTGAGCCAGATAGCTTTGTGCTTGAGGTTTCGTGTAAACAAGCGATTAACACGCGTCGGGTACAAAGGCAGCCACTCATAACAATATCGCATCTATTATGTATTTATGACCATGTAAATCAGCTTTCATTGAAAAATAATAAACTTTTAAATACGTCATAGACATTCGCACCGTTTCATATAGTATATCTGTCCAAGTTTTGGCGCAAAATACCCAGCCAAATTTGCTGTAGGCTTGTGAAACAATAATAATAATATGAAAAAATGGGCACATTTTGATTTTGTCTAACAATCGTGCAATCACATATTTTGCTTATTATCAATCCTTGGGTGGTCTTAACTGTTGAAAGGGAAGGTTTTGAGTGTTGTTTCATTAATAAATTTGCTTATTAAGGTGATTTTTGCCCGAATGCCCTATTAGAGTTTTGAGCAAATTCCTGTGCGATCACTATTATGAACCACTATCGTGATTCATTTTAGATTCAGTGATGTTAGATTTTTTCTCAGAAATTTTAAAACTTGCACTGGGCAGAAGCTTTAACTTCACTGGCGTCAAACCTTCTTCACAAAACAATGATTTCAGCATTCGAAGCGCGATAAGTTTGTAGTTGGTTCACCTCTACATGGACATACAACAAACAGTACTATTATATCTATATAGATTAATAAGGTAGGATGCGCCTGGCTTACTTAGTTAGGCCTTTATAGTTTTGGTTCTAGATGTCTGTAGTTTAAAATATTAATATTGTTCGTAACTTCGTTTAGGCTATTTCTGCAACTGAACTATCTGAGGATGAAAACCACTGTGCTAATATAATTATATTATTCATATCTTAGTTACATCAGTTCTAAAGAAAAAACTCTATAGGCCTAAATTCTTAGTTTTAAGTTAAATAACGGTGTTTGGGTCTTGGGTTTGACTACGTAACGTTACCCATTACTTACTAAGTCTAATTAAACCCCAAAGTAGAATTAATGCATCTTTTTTTAATTTTAAGTGTATAAAAAATGATACATAATATTTAATAAAAATATGTTCATACTTTTTGCCTAGTCTGCACCAAGCCTAAAATTAGTATATGTTTTTCAACAGGTAGTCTTATAAACATATCCGCATATTATACAACACAACAAAGTGGTTTGGTGTTTGCAGATACGAAGTACATGTAGCTTATCCTGCTGTGTAACGTGAGGCTTACAAATACAACTTAAAAATTCTAAGAACTTATGAGTGAACTAAAGAACAACAACAGCAATCAGAGAGATTGTGACCCTCGCCCCGCCTCTCGTTTTCGAGGTTGCATACGTTTATATTGGATAATATCAAATTTCACCTTCGAAAACTCAGAAAAATCCTTCTCAGATCCAGAAAGATCAACGATCCGAATCACTTTTGTAGTGTGATGAGGATTCTCAACCTTAAGATGCCTAGGAAATTTGGCACAAATCCGATCACACTTTAAACAGTTAATAACCCAAAACCGCAAAAATGCCCTATATCCCCATTATAAAAAATGCTTCAAAGTGGTCCAGAATCCGGATCCAAACCAAATTTGGGGAGGACTGTCCCATACTGACCTCCTATCACGTGTAAAATTTTTATGTACATCAGTCTATTAGTTTTCGAGATACGTGTGCGAAAACACAGACAGACACGCGAACCCGACTGCAATGCCCTCGACACCCCCCCCCCACTCCAGAGGCAAGGGTAATCTATATATAAAACTCAAAATAGCTCTACTTGTTTGTCCGCTGCGTTGACTGTGCAAAAGGTGCGCAAAACAACAATTTTTCGTTCATATACGCGTCTATCGTTTGCCAGCCGAACCGGTAATTTTATCGTTAACATATACATTATACGAATAAATTCTATACAGACTTGACATGTTTTGGTAAGTTTGAGTTAACATTTAATTTAGAATATAGCATTATTGGCTTATTTAATTATAGATCAAATACTATACATCTGCTAATACATCATATAATTAACGTCACATACAAACAAAATGTATGCAGAATTAGAATGTTGTATGTGAAAAAAGCAAACAGTAGGCCTAGCCTATAAAATAAAATTATGCTGTCTACCATAAAATAGACTACGTGAAAAAATTAAGGCTTACATTATAATACTTATTGTGTAAAATAAGTTTAAAGTCAAGTCAAGGAATGCTTATATTCTACTTTTTTTTCTTCCTCTGGGTGGTTTGAAACCTGAAATTTGATTTTTTTCTTTTGATACATTATAATGTACAATATTGCATTTTGTTTGTAGTATATTTCATACATCAACGTCATAATGTGAATACGGGATGACATTCATAAAAATATATTAAATTTACATTAAACTAAATTCAACATAATATTACATAGATATTATAGATATTTGCGTTTGAAATTTCGATATTTGAGGAAGGATGACGTGCGATGGGAGGAATGGAGCTTGGCTTATCCTGTTCGCCAGAAAGGATATTCATATGTGTATAAAGTAATATAAATATTCTCCAGAAGGGCCTATTTAACCTTGCCAATGAAGGGGAAAAGCATCGTTCATGAGGAAGCCCTGATTTAAAAACAAGTTCCTAGTTTATTTATAAGGTTGTTTTTTTCATAAATTCAAAAATAATATTTTACCTATCGAAATATGGAATGGGGAAATAGAGAGAGTAGGTTTTTTCGAAAATCCGGACAACACACCGCTAGTAATGTATAAAAAATATGTATACCATACTATATCCAGTGGGGAAGAGGCAACACAGACCCGAGATAGATACCTATCCAGTGACGACCCTAGATGTAAGCAGGCTAAGCGATTGCTTCAGGCTCTGAGCAACTCCGATAACCCACGATTCATGGTGATTTTTTTTTCTCATAACTTTGACCTATTTTATGTATTGTACTTATTTGATAAAGTGTTTTCAATAAAAGTGATCCATAAACACATCACCCAATAACAATCGGCAGCAAAACACTTCTTAGTTAGGCACACGTGCAATGCGCTGATTGATTACCGAGTACATTACAGGCACGGTGTGCATGATTTGATAAAGTTAACAGCACAATGATGTTACTATATGAGCAGAAAAGACTTTTTAAGTGCAATACTATGTTTGTGTTGGCGTATTTACCGGATTTTAGAAGTAATGCAATTAGTATTTTAAGAAAGGGTGTCTATCAGCATGAAGTTTAGTGAATCAGCGTAAACAGAAATAAGAATAGCGCATTAAAGATATTATCAATATTGAACTGTTTATATGCCCGAGTTTAAACGTAATTACTTTTAACAAATTATTTTGTCTTTATTCTCTAGTGTGGCTTGGCATGCCCTGGTGGTTAGGACGCTCGACTCGCCATCTGAGGATCACGGGATCGAATTCGTCGCCGAACATGATCGCTCTTTGAGCCATTATAATGTGAAGGTTAATCCCACAATTAGTTGGTAGAGAGTAGCCCAAGAGTTGGCGGTGCGTGGTATTGACTAGATGCTTTCCTTCGAGTTTGTCAATTCAAAATTAGGTACAGCTAAATCAATTAGCCATTGAGTAGCTCTGCGCAAAAATTCAAAAATAAATAAATACGTAATACGTCAAGAAAAATATTCACACTCATTGGTGAAAGAAGATAATTGCTTAACCATATTCTAGGCGTATGTTTAAACCATCGCCATCTACCGTATAATCTTCGAACAATAATGTGCATACTAAATATTTGTTTGTCATAAGCTATTAATATTAGGCCTATTAGATTTTTAACACTAAATTATTTATTCATTCCCTTAGTCTTTAAAGAAGAAGAAAACTGCATAATACTAGTATTTCAACCACACAACATCCACCACATTCATTGCCGAAAATACGTTTCGTTCAATACACAGCTCATCAGGCACAATAAACACAGTTGCACTCACATCACTATTTACATAAATCACTTGGAAAAACAACCGATATGGTGTGAAAACACCTTTTTTAAGCTGGTAAAACATTATTATAAGTAATTATATTTGTCATAAGACATAAGCATTAAGCCTATTATATTTTTAACACCATATTCTTTATTCAGTCTCTTTCGGTTTTTCAAGATGACGTGTACAATATTAATAATATTTCTCTAAAAAACAAATCGCTGTTAGCACTTTGAATAATGAAAGTTATTCCCATTTACTTGTTAGTTCTGCCGAGTACAGTTTCATATTAATTTTTATTATACCTCTAAAAATAATATTATTATGCATAATTATACTTTCACTGCGAAGAATGATTTTTTCCATTGTAGGAATGTAGTTATTTATACAACAGTTTACTATTTCCAGGGACGTAGGAAGGAATCTATAAAGGGGTTGCTACTTTTGGAGTTAAAACGAAATAAACAGGAAAGCCATAGTGGGGGTTCGGAAATTTTTTAAATTTTCACTGAAATGTGTGCATTTTGATAGTACCCGAGGCGTTTTTATACTTTTAAATTTGTTTTATATGTACGTATATGTGTGCAATTTAGGGCGTGCGATCGCATACACCGCCCCTCCCATGCCTACCCACACACTCTTTTTACGCCCGACACCATCATTAACGAATCGCCTGTCAGGATTCTTTCTATTCAACATACCGGTTTTCATCAGGTGACTAAGTTTCAGTGCTAAGTCCCCAACCTGCATAAGTTTCAATGTCAATGGAAAAGTAGCAGGTGCTTTCCATGCCATTCCTAAACAATTTTCTATATTACTGATTCTAATCATTCAAAAATAATTATAACTATTTTCTGTAAGTAACATAAATAACTATAAACAGACGTGACTACGATCAAATAATTTGAAATATAAACTTCGTACCATACATCGATTCGGTAACTTGTTTTTTTAAGAAACGTTTTAAATTTAAGAAGTTCATGTTCCTAAAAAATGAGACCCGAGTAATTTCTAAAATAGTCCTTTATTTTCTCTGATTAAAACTGAACGATACATAACATATCCATCAATTACTCTAGTTAACCCTTGTAAATATAATTAATTATAAAAAAAAATAAGTTACTCTCTAATCAGTCATAGGTTTTCCGACCTGGATAACCTCTGGACTAGCATATTTCACCCCGGAGGAGATAACAAGTTAAATATTAATGACACACATTATTTGACAATCAATGATTTTATTTTCCCTTAAAATGCCAAAAAGAATTATTTTACAATAATTTATATTTTTTTCTTAAAAAAAAACAACAACACACATTCGGATGTGCATATGCCTGAATGTTTCAATATTAAAAGTTGAAATTTAATGACACGGATTATATGTCAATATATTGTTCTGATTATTTTCTATAAATAAATAAATAACTACTGAATCATTTCTGTTTTTGCCTGCTTTATAACTACAAAACTATTCGAGGCCTGGCATGGTTAGGGCGCTCGACTTTCAATATGAGGGTCGCGAGTTCGAATCCCTGTCGCCGAACATGCTTGTCTTATTCAGTTACCGAATGGGCCAGCTACCCGAGTGTAAAAATTCTTGGCTTACAAAAACTTCAGGCCGACCCCAAAAATGTTGGGATTAAAGTCGTATTAAAAATAAAAATTATTCATAGTTTGGGCATAAATATGCTGTGGTAGTGTATTTTGTTGTTGTAAAGAGAAAATATGTTTTATTGATCGACTGTGATATTTTAAGACTTAAATTAACTTGGTCTTAAATATTTTAACGTTTAATGTTGACAGTTTTTCCTGTATACGTCGAAATTTACTGCACTTTTTATCAGCTTCCGGAAGTTAAATATTCAAAAGTGTACACATTTCTTTATAAATTTTGTAACAGAAAACTTACGCTGTTTGGCAACCTTTTATTAGATTATCACCGTCTTCAACTTCGTCACAACTCTCGCCTCCAGAACTACTTTCTGTTACATCAGAATCAGCTACAGATTCCAGATAATTGAGGTTTGTTATTAAGCTATCCACTGCTTTTTTGATTTCATTATTTACCACTGATTTGTGCTTAAACCGTTGATTCAATTTGTGTCTGGCTCTAACATCACACCTATCGTTCAAAATGGCAGAACCATAATTATTTTTCTTCCTAGTAAAATTTGATTGTTGAGTGATTAACGATGACGCCGAAAGACTTTTGGTGTTCTTCTTCAAAATACCACCACCAGTATTTGGTTTTTGCGTAATCTGTGTAAGCGTTTTTCGACTTTTGCATTGGCTGTTCTTGGCTGTTTGTTGATATTCAACAAATACCTTTAACTGCTCATGCAAGTGCCGACGCACCTGACCTAACTGAACTTTCCTCACTCTTTCCAAAAGCCGAGTGGCTCTCCTTTCCAAACTAATATGGTTAATACGTAATACCTTTTTATTCAATGAAGCTGCACTAGGGGCTTTCGATCGGTAGGGATGTAATTGTTGTTCAGGAAAACTCAAATCACTATAAGATCTTTCAAAAACCAATTCTTCCGATTCGTTTTCAGTGACACTAGGCCTAACTGCAGCAATGCATTCTGAATTGTTCAAATCATTTTTAAACTGTTCCGTATTAGTTGATGCAAGATAATCCAATGACGTTTCTATATTATCCTGCAAAAGATAATTAGTTTCATTATAAAAATTACCTGCTTGCTTTCCTTCGGTAGTTTCAAGTATTAGGTTCTTTGCACTGCTAGGGGGAAATGTTTCTAAACGGATTTTTGGATTTGAACTATTTAATGAGATAAACTTGACATCAATATTTCCTTTTCCATCTGAAGAGGAAAAAGGTTCGTTCCTCGAAAATTGAATGGAATTCAAAGAAAGTTTGTCCGTGTTCTGTATGATTTGTTCTTTAGCTGCCACATAAAAACCACCACCTTTTGAACATGCTGATTCTATCCAGTTGTTTTCACGTGCAGATATCCTATTCCAGATATCATCTGTTCGACTACTATACAAGCTTCCAGGAGACACTGAACAGCTTGAATTAGATGCTCTTGAAGGAGATAAGGGTACGTGATTAAAAGTGTCGGCTTTATTCGCCGCTCCTGTAAGAGCAGGAGTCATGGCGGCCAAACAGCACAGCCTTACCGAAACAGGTGACCACATATACCTAGACATCGTTAAACATTTTCTATGTAACCGTTAATTGTTTGAAGAAATACACGTTCGTTGAACGTTAAATACAGGCATTTAGTCCTTTGGTAATAACCTTGACACTCACTGCCACTGGTCAAGTTATATTAATCATTTAATGCATATGTCGGACGGATGGGTAATTATGATAAAATTCTTCATACGAAACAAGTTACTATTTTCATTAAAGATCTGAACCGACGATTCACCAATTTGGGCATCACTATAGATTTGTTACATTTATCTTTACATTTCAAAAGTTTAAGGTATCCTAAACAGATATGCATAATCGACAAACGCTCAATGTTCACATATAATTCTTGTACTTTCAACGTTACTTACAAAACGCGGCAAAATATGGGAAGTCAGCCACGTGATTTCACATCCCGTTCAGAATGCTGTTGCCATGACGTAATGATTTCTACAGATGAAATGCAATAAACCACATTTAGTTAATTGTTACGTTACTGTGAGCTCTAGTCTACAAACTTAAAAATTCTAGGCTCACACTTTTAACAAATTGTTCACTTGCATCAAAGGCTGTAAATGAATATAATGCGTAACTTTATCTCTCTGTTATTACACCCCGAGGTACAACGAGTCTAACGTCGTCACGAATACGTTTCTACTAAAACGTGTTCATCCTTGTTGTATTGAATGTTGGCGTCATTATAACAGCAGTGTATCCTGATTGGTTGGAATATACATATGGATCTTCCCGTAACTATTACTTACCCAGCAATGAAATTTAGTATTATCATGTATTAAGTAAAATGCGTCCAGCAGCTCCTGTTAGCGAAGTTTCATAAAAGTATGACTCGAATGAGCATTTAAATTATTTTTTCATGAACTTTCTAAATTTTTATATATTATTTCCATATATACAGAAAATATATAACGTAGGGAGACAACGTGGTAGAATAATTCTCGCATATCATACTACGGCAAGCAGAATTGGTTGTATATTGCGTCATATATCTATTGTTTAAATAAATTTAGATTTGAAATACATTACGATAAAGCACCCGATATTTACAACTTCTATTTGATATATATAGCAAATAATGGACAATTTTGTTATATCACGAAAAGAAAAACTAGAAAATGTTCCCTTTTTTCTTTTTATTTAATTGATAAGTGTACTTCTTTTAAAAAAAAGCGGGGGGGGGGGGTATGGGCGTGGATCTAGTATTTGGCGTACCCACGTTGTGAATTCGAAATTTAATGGTACAACGTTTGACGCTCAATCAGTGATCGTGGATTTTTCTAGGGGCTCTACCGTTTTATCCCCACACCTAATTTCTGAGTGTTGGATCTTTTGATCCTCTTCCCTCTAAGTTGGATCACCTGATACTTGTTTATTTTTCTTTTATCTGCCTATTTATCTAATCTTTTTTTTATTTTATTCAATTCAATTTATTTGATTCCACTTTATTTCTATATGTTTTATTATTATTATTTTACTATTTATTTATTTTTAAAAAAGATTGGAGTGGAATCTACTAAGAGCTAACCGGTAATCTAAATGAACAAGAAACAACAACCCAAGAACCGACACATCCAGAAAACATACATCATGTATGTTTCTATGATAGTGTTTGAGCTTTTCCGGCTTACTTCCTTTTGCGGGCGGTGTTCAAAGCAGTCAAGTCATAAAGTTACTTATTATTGTAACTAGCAGAAACCCGCAAAACATCTGTGGTCAAATTAGAACCTTTATTGCAATAGTTCTTCTTTAAATACAGGACTTCAAGAATAATACAAAATAATTCTAATCGCAGACACCGAATCTATAAGCCCACTTATCTTAGGCCTAACATTAGTTATTAAGCCTATATTAAGTACGGCCTATATTCAATAAATAGATAAATTAACACTGTAATTTGTGTACGTTTTATGCTTCGGTTTAGTTAGGGCTAAACTTCACCGTACTTAATACTATCAATAAATAAACTTATAATGGTTGGAGACGGGTTGGATGGGTAATGAAGAAAAACTTTAATCTAAGTTTAACATAACAGCAAATGTACAACGTTTCGACAAGGTTTTGTCATCATCAGGTACAAGTAATTTACACTGACACGAATATATATATACAGCATTGAACAAAGAGGTCACATGACCGGATACTGTTGCAAAACTTAGAAGAAGTATCTTGGTGCCCTGGGGTGTTGGTTTAGAGTAGGGTTGTTATGTTCAATTAATACGGATTCCTTGATTTTTCGTTTGATTATGTTGGGTTCTTTGTTTAAAATGATTGTGTTTTCAATAGATATACTATGGTTTTTTGAGTTGCAATGGTGAAAACATGGGACGGTTTTTTATTGTGTTCTGTCAATCTGGTTTCCAATTTTCTTCCTGTTTCTCCGATGTAGGGTTCTTGGCAGTTATTGCATGTTATTTTGTAAATGGCGTTGGTATTGTGTGATTCTAAATATTTTTTGTTTAGTAACGATTTTAATTTAGAGCCGGGTTTTTGTGAGAATTTGATGTTGACAGGAATATAGTGTTTAATGGCTAGTTTTGTCCAAGTGTGGATAATTTTTGAGCTGGTTTCAGGAACAAAAGGTAAACTGCAGTGTAATGTACTGTTCTTGGTTTTGTTAGTGTCAATTTTGTTTGTGAGTTGAGTTTTACTGTGGGGAATGTTGAAGAGCTTTTCAACTATAGCTGGTGGAAATTTATTGGTGTAAATAAAGGAATGCTTTATGTGGTTAATTTCTTCATTCATGTAGTCCGTTGAACAGTCTTGTGGCTGTGTTTATGAGGTTTTTAAGTGTATTGATTTTTTTTTGTTATTATAATGTTATTCTACGACCTGATATTACATCTTTTTAAAAACTTTGATAAGCTTTTAATATGCTATTGTAGAAAGTGCCTATTAAAGTATATTTGCATTCGCCCTTTGTTTAAATCCGCTGAAAAGAAGTGCGCGCGTTTTTTCGGGGTAGATAAAAACTGAGTATTATTATAACAAATTATTACCCCCCCCCCCACTCCAAAAACACGGGTAGTATTTCGTAACATCTAAACCAAGAGCGGGGCGAAGAGTGATTGCTTTATCTCTGAACATCCCTGGTTTATTTAAACCTAAATACCTTTCAAGAAGGCAAAGAAAGTTCTGTATATTAGTCTTGATTTATCTTGCTCTTATCAACCTCAGCAACCAGACGACACAGAAGAAGAAGCCAGATCAGTTAGGTAAAAGAGCACCGTGTTTTGTTTGATTAATTCGTTTGTTTGTTTTAGCGCAAAGCCACATTTGGCTAATTGCTGTGTCCACTGTGCGGAATCGAACCCAGGATTTGAGCTCTGGTCTGTAAACTTACCGCTGTCCCACCGGTAAATAATATGTGATTAATAAAGAATTTTTGTTTAAAGCTAATCCTGAACCAGCGTCTTCCGGATATTTTGAAAATTTCCTGCTGGATATCAGTGAATCTGAATACCACACAGTTAAAGTAAGAACATCCCTTGGAAATTTAACATGATGATTCGTACTGATTTAGGTCTCCAAAAGTTATACGACAGTCATGTTCACAAGCTTCTCTCGAAGCATACAGCCTAACGGAAGATCACCCGTAGAAAGATGTACGAGCGGTACTTGGTACGGGACAAATTGAAGTATTTCATCACATTTTACAAAGCACGTGTCTGTAAAAGTCCAGAAATGTTATCGTCCTGCCGATGATACAACACTTCAAAAATGGCATAGAGTCTGTCACGGAAGGTTTTGGCCCTTTATTAGTACATGTTTCAGAGGTGTAGCAGGCAAAATTAAAAGTGGGGAGCTCAAGGTTTATTTGACCGAGTGGGGCGAGGAAATGTACGCCACAGGCGCACCCATTATGGCCGCGATCCAGGACTCGCCTTAGGGCCCTGGAAGTTCTTGGGTTATGAATTAAATTTTATGCGTTCCCCTACTATTCATGAGGTCAATTTTCGTAATTTGATGCATTGTTACTGGGACAGGTTCAAACTGGGGTCCCGCCCCCACCCCTCTGCTTCTTACAGCATATTAAATGCTAAGACCGTGTATATAACCCTTGAGCTCAAGGGTTTATAAGGTATTTGGTATGTGTTATGAAGGTTTACTACATATATCAAGCTGTTTAGTTAAAGGAAGAAATATAAGTAACAGTTTTCACTCTGTTACACCCACGTTGAAAAACAAAAATGTGTGTTTATTCATGATCTGCATCCAAACAAATAATACTTAGCTCAGTGAACTCTAAGATGTGTTTGTTTATCTACATATAGAGTAAAGAAAGTTTCGAGTTACGTCGGCGTTATTTTAAGACAAGGTAATGTCGGACTGCTGATCGAAGGTTCAGAGGTGATTCTGCTGTAAATGATACTAACGTTTAATCTGTGGGCACTTTATAAAAGTACAGTCAATCCCGTTATTTGATTCAAAGAGATGGATAAAATCATCATGTCTGTGGATGCTGCTGGCTGGCTACCTTCTCAGTTGTTACTAGTTCAAAATTATGGGTGGGTGTACCCAGTCCCTGGGGAAGAGAAGGTTTTGATCTGATAAGGTGTTCTTCAAGTTACAATTTTTTTTATCTTTTCCAATTCCATTTGGTTTACAAGAAATTTAGAAATGGCGGAAGAACTTCAATAGTTCATCATTTACAAATACGAATATCCACAATTGAATAAGTAGAGTTGTTTCAACATTTGTTTAACAACAAGTAAAAGCTTGGAATGGTCTATTATTTCATTGGGGTGCGTGTCTGTGAGCCAGACTAATTTCGGAGAATTCCACTCCTCATCAGTGACCCTGGACACTACCAGCAATGAAATATCAGACCAAACCAAGCCTTTATACTAGTGAGGTATCGAAAATCAATCTATAGCTATAGAATGATAGGTTTCTCTCTTTTTGTGTGTGTGTGAGTGTAAAACACGTAAATACACCAATTTGATTTACGACTATACATTTAGGAAAGTGAAAATACCGTATTTTTCGGTGTATAAGACGTACTTTTTTACCCCCAAAATTTGATGTCAAAATCTGCT
>NW_013666176.1:411161-413785 GCF_000517525.1 Limulus polyphemus | reverse complement strand
TATACTAATTTTTAAAGTATCAAATTGAATTCTTGTTCAATAAAAATCTTTCCAATGCGACTGTAGCTTTTTTTCCCCAAAAACTTTGTCTTCAAAATAAGGGTGCGTCTTATATTCCGAAAAATACAGTAATCGCGCACAACAAATTGGTTTTCAATACGAATATCACATCGTCTAGTGGTTTTTTGGATGTGAAATAAAACATCAGAGTAAGCTAACGAAGTGGAGAATCTTTAATCAAAATCTCCGAGTAGATATGGGTTTCCACAGGTCACTAGATGAGCACACACAAGAATGAATTAACAATTAAGGATATATATATATTCCTTTTCAGGATTCATAATCAAGCGTATAAATACGACTATGGTCAAAATCAATAATCCAATAAGATGGTATAATTTCCATTTCTTTATATGCGATCAAGTCTTCAAACTATTTATTCGTGTTTGTTAACATACTGAATGTACATTATATTATTATAGTATATATGTGTATGTACCTGAAACATTTTGATTTAAGTTTATTACATTTGCTCCAGGATACGTGCATTAATGTCTTCGTTATTGTTTTAGTGGGATGATATATTTTAAAGTATGACGCCTCCTAGTGGTCTAAATCAGTTTTTTTAACATAACTGTATTAAAACTTGAAATAAGATTTGAATATAATCGAACTTGATGTTCGAATGACATTAAATAATGTACAAATACTATTTTTTATATTAATGTTAGTCGATTTTCTAAAGTTATAAGCAATTTAATACTACTGTACTCTTCGACATCACGAACAGGGGATATTACCCGCTGAAAAAGCACAAACATAATTTCCTGATTTAAATGAGATTTGAAGCACAAAAATATGTTTTTGGTAACATCAACCTGAGGTTATAGTTATCCATAATTTAAAACTGCGGACTAGAAGAATATCAGTCACAAGCACTGGCTACCGACATAGCTACTGTTAAATAGATAGCAGACTCAGAGTTACAGTTATGATGCAGCTGAACCTTGGACCTCCTGATTAATAGCCAGAAACACTAACCACTAAACCAATAATGTTTCCAACTATAGAAATCAGTAGTAGAAGTACAAATATAAGCTCTGAGGAAACATTAACGACCAACTGAATTTTAGGAGTAATTATTTGACTTTAGCTTTGTAAAATTGATAACTTTATTTAAAAAAAAGATCACCCTCCCCTTCCGTGACTCGGCGGTAAGTATCAAAGCTACAACGCTAAAACTCGGGTTTCGATATCCGCAGTGGGCAGAGCACACATAGCCGATTGTGTAGCTTTATGCTTAATAATAAACAGACGAACATACAAAAAAAAAAGGATTTTGAAACTATAGTTTAATGCATAACGGTATAGTCCGTTCAAACATACATAAGAATAATATGTAAATAACATCATTAAGACACAAAGCAAAATAATTTTGGTAGAATGTCCATTCATTACAATTTTTATAAATAATGAATTCAAAAGGTAGGAGTTGGTAGTAGAGTAGTCTGAATCGAGTTATGGTACATACCCTATACCACCTTGCACATCGAGCTCAGATTTGCTGGTCATGAACCTCTTCCACCTCTGAAAACCACCTAACATCAACCGTACTAAACACTAGCAACGGTTTCATCTGTTATTACATGGACTGCAGGTTTGTTTCTTGTGATTCACTCGTCCATGTTAATACGAGAACCTTCTAGGATCTAAACCGACCTCTGTCTCAGACCTTCCCAAGGGTTTCAGAAGTAACTACGTACTTAGTTAGTAACCCCTTATGCAAGCATTACCACCAAATCCACGTTATATTTACGTGTGTTAACATTAATATATATAAGCAAATGTTGAGTAAGGACAAATTCATGCCGATTACAAAAAAAATATGAAATGAATAAAATGAATCAAACGATAGCTTATCTACAAGTTTCTCCAAACTGAAACAATACCATTGCTATATCTGTTTTTATAAAAACTGCTTTTGGGAGAGATATTCATTAACTACTTGATATTTTTCTGAAAATTAAGGCCGTGACAAATAAAATTTAGTACAGGTAATCTACCTGAAATGATTTTGTTGTTATACGCATAAAATAATTGAAATGTTTATATACCAAAAGAAATAGAAGAATTGATGTTTTAACGTAAGTTATTAATAATACCTTTCAAAACCTGTTTATCCTTTAAAGTTTATGAATTGTTACAAAATATGTACTAGAATATAAAGTGATTCAAACCGAATATTCAGAGATGTTTAGTTCCGGTGTTTAAAAGTATTACTGTGATGATACGAAACAAAGATAAGTGTTTAGTAGACTAGAAATAAGTCAAAAGTAGAAATTGACTCATGCTTTATAAATGATTATTATCGCATTTCCTTGTTATGGTGGAGAAAAAAGTATGCGTTAAGAGTTTACATTAGTGCCATCTGTTGCCTTTATTTTGAACTATGCAATTTTTTCAACATATATACATAAGCTTGATACAATCATCAATACTAGAAACATTCATGTGTATTTAATAAATACTCACGTAGCATAGCATTTACTTATCCAGATGTCTCATTAATATAAATGTGAACATTTTCAGAAAAGTGTTAATCAAAGCTTTACTGAAACATTTAT
>NW_013666176.1:407964-410161 GCF_000517525.1 Limulus polyphemus | reverse complement strand
AACGATAGCTTATCTACAAGTTTCTCCAAATTAAAACAATACCGTGCAATATCTGTTTTTATAAAAACTGCTTTTGGGAGAGATATTTATTAATTACTTGATATTTTTCTGAAAATTAAGGCCGTGACAAATAAAATTTAGTACAGGTTATCTACCTGAAATGATTTTGTTGTTATATGCATAAAATAATTGAAATGTTTATATACCAAAAGAAATAGAAAAATTGATGTTTTAACGTAAGTCATTAATAATACCTTTCAAAACCTGTTTATCCTTTAAAGTTTATGCGTTGTTATAAAATATGTACTAGAATATAAAGTGATTCAAACCGAATATTCAGAGATGTTTAGTTCCGGTGTTTAAAAGTATTACTGTGATGATATGAAACAAAGATAAGTGCTTAGTAGACTAGAAATAAGTGAAAAGTAGAAATTGAATCATGCTTTTTAAATGATTATTATTGCATTTCCTTGTTATGGCGGAGAAAAAAGCATGCGTTAAGAGTTTACGTTAGTGCCATCTGTTGCCTTTATTTTGAACTATGGAATTTTTCAACATATATATATATATATCTATACATAAGCTTGATACAATCACCAATACTGGAAACATTCATATGTATTTAATAAATACTCACATAGCATAGCATTTACTTATCCAGATGTCTCATTAATATAAATATGAACATTTTTCAGAAAAGCGTTAATCAAAGCTTTACTGAAACATTTATGAAAAAGTCTGGTTAAGTAAATAGTAGGGGAATGTAAACATAGAGTTAGTTAGTACCTATCTCCAATATTATTATTAATTGTATAGATGTAACCTAACATTTCATAGTTTTTCATGTGATAGCCTTGCGGTGTAATTCTTTAATAGTTGATAGAATATAAATCTGATGTGTTTCTTAACATTCACTTAAATGAAATGTGCTTACTATCAAAGAGAGCCAGGTTATATATCTATATGGGTTAGATACTATAAAACATGTTTTTAAACCTATTTGCATGTGATTTTGATACTGATTTATGCCTCCATACTTGTCGTGAAGTAATCTAAAACAGTTCCAAACTGTGGCTATGAAAAATTATGCCCGCATTTTGACCTCCAAAAGCTACTCAGGTCTAAAACTTTGTATATAGTGCCTGTTGTATAAGTTTGGTCAGAATCCATCGTTCCAATTTTGAGACATCCTATCAACAAGATCGGGACGGTCGGACAGGGGCAAAGCACCATATCTAATCTACTTGGTGGTAGAAACATAAAAGCAGGACATTTCTCTTCGAACTCTGGACTGGAACAAGAACTTACTTATGTAGAACTTACTTGACGAGCACCCCAGTGACACAGCGGTACGTCTGCAGACTTACAACGCTAGAATCTTGGTTTCGATCCCCGTGGTGGGCAGAAGAGCCCAGTTAGCCCATTGTGTAGCTTTGTGCTTAATTACAAACAATCACTTGCCGAAAAAGTCATAGAGTTATATATCTTAATAAGGACAATATTTTTAGTTCTGTTTAATACATTCATATAGATTTTTATCTACAAACATATGGCATTATCAGTATTTTCATAACTCCAATAAGAAATCTGGGCTGCAACAAAATAAATATCAAACATGCTCAATCAATAAATGTTTTCATGTAATTTAGGCTTTTTTATAATTTCACTGCCCGATGGAAATCAAGAGAATTTTTCATTCCCTCTCTATCTAAATATAAAATGTTTGAAATATTTCGGTTTCTACTTGGACAAAATAAACAAAAAACTTGCTTTTTCAGACTTCGTCTTAAGTATATCTATATAAATATAATAGTACTGTCTGTTGTATGTCCGTATAACTACTTCGCAGGGTGTGGATGGATCTTTACTAAAAATAGGTATGGAGGTTCATTAGGTCCATGCAGGAGTACATACAAATTTCCAGTTTTGTATTTTGCGTTCTGCAGTTTTTATGGATGTTTTTGTGATTTTTACCATTACCTCACACATGTGGATGGTTCCTCACCAAACTTGATATGGAGGCTCATTGAGTCTATGGAGGAGATACATACAAATTTTCAGTTTTGCATTTTGTGGTTTTTATGGGCGTTTTTGCGGTTTTTACCACTACTTCGCTCTCTGTTGATGGATCGTCACCAAATTTGGCATGAAGGTTTGTTGGGTCCGTGCGGAGATACATGCAAACTTGTGGTTTCAC
>NW_013666176.1:404884-407677 GCF_000517525.1 Limulus polyphemus | reverse complement strand
TCCTAAGATAACTTTTCATTAATCATGAATATACATAACTTCCGTCCAGGGGACGGGTACTTTAGCTAGTATTTTTGTTTGTTTGTTTGTAATTAAGCACAAAGCTACGCAATGAGCTATCTGTGCTCTGCCCACCACGGGTATCGAAACCAGGATTTTAGCGTTGTAAGTCCGCAGACATACCGCTGTGCCACTGGGGGGGGGGCGTTCAGCTAGTATACAATACATTTGTGAGTAACATTTGAGTATGAGAAACAAGAAAACATTGCGTCAGTATTTAATCTTTTCTTGAACACATACTACATAGAAAAAAGAAAACCACACGGTAAATCTAAAGCTCAAGTCTTTACGTTGATCGAACCTCAGACTTATAGGGTTTGCATCTAATATATTATTAACCTTTATGTTATTGATTATGGCCAAGTGGTTAGGGCGCTCGACTCGCAATCTGTGGTTCGGGTTCGAATCCCCTTCACACCAAACATGCTCGCACTTTCAGCCGTGGGGACGTTATAATGTAACGGTCAATCCCGCTATTCGTTGTCTGACCAATTAATGGGATTTGACCGTCATCCTTATAGCGCACTCACAGTTCAGTCATTTTTTACAACATCACTATGTATGGTCTACTCTAAAATGAATTTTATTACTAAATTAAAAAAAAATACATATTGTTTAAATCTCCTGTTGTATTTTATTGTAAAAAATAAACATGGAAGGATCGCAGTGCTTCAAAATACACATGAATTGTTTAGGCACTATTAAAAACGAGAGAGACACAGTGATAGAGAAGTGCCAGTATTTGGTTAATTTTACTTTTTAAAGATAAAAATTGCATTCTATTATCCAGCTTCACATATTAAACCATATCGATGCGGTAACTATCCAATAGCAAGGAAAACTTTCTGTCTGTCTGTGGATCCTTCTCTTCCTGAACGAGTTGATCAATTCAGACATAATTTGACATGCTAACGTAGTAGTCTAAAAACAAACCAAATTCATATTAAACTTTCTCATGTATTGAAAAATGAAAATATTTTATAGAATAAGTCGTATATCATTACTGTAGTAAATAGTTGAGTTTGAACAAAACTAACATCACAACAAAACTCTAGAAGTCAAATCTTGTAAGTAAACTTTTCAGCATTTTGACTTGTTTCCCATAATTAATAAAATATACAGTATTAAGATATTCAGCTACAATGCGAAGAATAAAGCTATTTTGCCTGTTTATGTTTCCTACTCTTTTTTTATTTACACCATTTAACTTTCGGTTTATACTAGGGTTAGAATAAGCGCTTAAGCCTGAATTAGAGAAATATTTCATAATTAAAATATTTTTAGGATAATTCTTACTTCTTGATGTAGAATATAGCTTTCCGTAGAAGTAAAATCAGGGTTATTATTAAATTTAATGCATTAAATGTACCATATTCAGACAGTAGAAATCTTGACCACATCTCTACTGTGAAATGGGCTGTTTTTGAACAAGAAGTGACGCAACTGCTTTGCCATTTCTCCCAAGTTTCCCGACTCGACTGCTACACCTCCTCACTTCCGACCCACTTTTTCTGTCTTACAACAATCTTCTTGGAGAATAAACACTACTGAAAATCCTCACAGAGAGTTTACTCATTTTTTGCCAACTTGTTCGCGTTTTTTTTTTTTGCGATTTCAAGAGAAAAAAGACGGAGGAATGCAGCCTCCTTCATGTAACCTGCAAAGATTTTAAGGTAAGATATTACACGAGCTTCAAAAAGAAAGTCCATTATAGACTTTCACCGAATCTCTCGGGCTTTCACCAAGAGCAGAGCCGGGTATGCACTTTGCTGCTCAAAATATTAGTCAAACTGCACATCTACTTAATTATTATTATTATAATACAGATTAAGCGAAAATGTAAGTTATGGTGAACTTTACAGAGCTGGGAAATTGTGGGGTTGACGAAGAAGTCTTTATAAACACATTTCTTCAAACCATGAGGATGATGAAATATTTAGCGATACTTATTATCTTTCCATCTGAAGATATCCTTTAACGCAGAACACTAACAAGCCACAGGGCACTTCAACTACATAAATTTTCGTTAACATATTAAGATGTAGTTATTATAGGCACTGTTTTATATGTGTTTAGCGATTTAAATGCAAATCATCTCATGTTTAAAGGATATTTTTGCGAACTATTTTAGAATAGTAAGAATTCGGTTCACTATTCGTACGTGCACAGTTCCTGCTCTCGACTTTCTGAGTGAATGTATTTCCTAGTGCCCTTACATTTTATATGATGCTAGGAATATTTTTTTTTCTCGAAGTTATTTTGGTCGTAATCGACAAGATATTTTCACGTATACAGTCTCATTGTTAAAGTAGCCATTCCTAATTTGAAATGTTGACAATAAGAAGAGTAACCAATCAGTAACGCCTTACGTTTATGACCCAACAGCTGAAAGTGCGAAGTTTCTTCAGTGGTATACACACATCGCATATCGATTATTGGGCCACGACCCATCTAGCACAGAAATCAGTATAATAAATTCAAGTATAAACTCTGCAAAAATGTAGTGGTCAATGTAATTTAAGGAATAACTATATGGTGTTTACACGTTTTATAAATTGATGATTCTATTTACAAAGAACTAATTTAAACTATGGTTTATACAAAATGATATGGACTATTCTAATCCAGATAAAGTTAATCTCATTGTAAGGAACGAATAATTTATCAATATAATTTACCTTCGCGTATTGAAATGTTTTGAGTGAAATATCATATATATATATATATATATAT
>NW_013666176.1:397082-403931 GCF_000517525.1 Limulus polyphemus | reverse complement strand
GTGTGATTGGGGTGAACCTGTTGCCGCCTGTCTGTAATACCAGCGCCAGGTCACCAAGAGACTGACGCAGTCTCACAGACATTCTATGAAACAGTGTGATTGAAGTCAACCAAAATGGAGTATTTGTAGCTGCAAGTCTGCAGTATGGCTTAAACTAACCTTACAAATATTAAACCCATCAAATGTGACGGTGGGAACTTGGCTATTCTCTTGACTGTAATGGCAAAACTTTGAAGGCGGATCCACTGTCTCTTGATTTAGACACCCCCCCCCACTAGAAAATTTCTGCGGACGCCCATGGGTGAAAGTTCTCGAACTCTCCGTGAATACACCATTTGAGGCAAACAGTTTTGGGTTCGAATTCATGACGTGAAAATGCACCAGTGAAATATTACTCTGGTTATTTTTGGGTGTGATAATTGCCGAGATATCCAAGTCAGTCCACTGAGAGTTTAAATTGTCGAGATATTCGTATTAATCCACTGAGAGCTTAAATTGAGTGCGACGGTTGCCGAGATATCCGCGGTAGTCCACTGAGAGTTTAAATTGGGTGTAACAATTGACGAGATATTCGTATTAATCCACCGAGAGTTTAAATTGGGTGTGAGAACTGCCGAGATATCCAAGTCAGTCCTCTGAGAGTTTAAATTGCCGAGATATTCGTATTAATCCACTGAGAGCTTAAATTGAGTGCGACAGTTGCCGAGATATCCGCGGTAGTCCACTGAGAGTTTAAATTTGGTGTGACAATTGCCGAGATATTCGTATTAGTCCACCGAGAGTTTAAATTGGGTGTGAGAACTGCCGAGATATCCAAGTCAGTCCTCTGAGAGTTTAAATTGCCGAGATATTCGTGTTAATCCACTAAGAGTTTAAATTGAGTGTGACAGTTGCAGAGATATCCGCGGTGGTCCACAGAGAGTTTAAATTTGGTGTGAGAACTGCCGAGATATCCGTGTTAGTCCACTGACTAAAATTCTATATATTTTTATTTTACAGATATTAAGACATAAGTACAATATGCTATTTAATTGTATCTTGGGGGTATACTTTAATTAAACATACTAAGTAAAGCTCCTTGAATGAAAACCTGATACGCAGAATTAGTTATAGGCACAAGTTTCCGCTGAACCAGTAGATTTTTGTAATTAAAGTATTTTGAAAAAAAAAAATCTTTCCAAAAGAGATATTAAGTCGTTTAAGAGAAAGTAACAAGATTTCTCATTCCTCTCAACCTCAATTTCTTCTCAAATTGCTTTAGGCCTTATTTTAACTTCATGTAGATTTGTAATATGTATGTTGTAAAATAAAAAAGATCATTTGAACGTTAGTAACTATGTAATTCTAGGTGACAGCACTGAACTAAAACAAGGATCTGTATTTTCAGTAAATAACGTCTACAGAATATCCAGCCTTATTTGCTTACGATCCCTATTTGCACGTTTTTAAATTGCAAATTTTTCATTTATTTTGTAAATAATACAGTTGAGTGATTAGTTGTATTTGATAATCGATTAATATTCAATTAATTCGTTATTACTGTCACGTGATACTTGGATAATCACAAACACACTAATTGATTAATCAAATAATAATGACAATATTTCTATAACATGGATAGCTGGAATAATCGAAAACACTAATTTCAGTTAGTTATTTTACCTGACACTAATTCATCACCCAGCTATAATAAGAAAATATTATGCTAATATTTTATCTTTTGTTCAGCCCATATTACAAACTAATGCTTAGTGTGTCAGACAACGCACGAATAGTCTGGTACTCAGGGACGTAATGCCAACTGAACGTACGATGCTATTTCAGCTGTAGAAGCATTATAAATGTGACAGTCAATCATGTTATTTGATTAAAAAAAGCCTAGTATCAATAGGTGGTGCTGCCTGTCAGGCTTTCCTCTGGTCAGTAATTCAGAATCAGGGATGGCTATATGGAATGCCAATATGTAAATTATAATCTGAACAATATCAATGTGGACATAGGCTAAACAGCCAAATCATGATCCAGGTATGGTCATTCTAATCCCCCATAACCTGAAGTGGAGAGTGTGTTCAGCAGCATCGTTTCAAACTCCAGATCCTTAGATCTCCAGTTCAACATTACTACTACTAGGCAAAGCATGGCCAAACATATAATATGACATAATACATACAAATTGAGATTAGTGTACTAAACAGCTCTGGTTGGACCAAAAAGTTTTTTTTATAATGCAATTCCTCTTTTTCATGGACTTCACAATTATTTCATCTGAACAAAATTTTGATGTTTTTTCTTTAAAACTTTTGAAAAGGTAAGGAAATTGATGAAAGTTTTTTTTTTATTATGGCTATTACTGGTTACACTTATATGTGTGTGTGTGTGTGTGTGTGTGTGTGTGTGTGTGTGTGTGTGTGTGTGTGTGTGTGTGTGTGTGTGTGTGTGTATATATATATATATATTGTTGTTGTTGCTCCAAGTTTATTAATTGCAGGTTCATATGTCAAATGTGATTAATACACGTGAAATGCATACTTATTTTCTTTCAGATATTTAGTTAGACATTTGTATTACTTACTGATAAATAACTTTTCATTTTATTCAAGATTGACATTCATTACCACACCCAAGTCTAATGACTTCGAGAAATTATGTCTTCTTTTTCATCCAGCTGTTAACCCCTTCAATATTTTCCAACTAAATCCCATCGTTAATAGTGTTACACACACACACACACACACACATTTATTATTAAGTTTCATCTCAAAACCGGATATTTCACTCAGAATAAAAATTATACTAAAAACAAGGTCTGAAAGAAAAAGGCATGTAAGTATATAAACAATATTTATTTATTTATTTTTTTTACACGTACAGAATACACTTGACCCACAAATTATTACATTAAAAGTACATTACTAAAAGCAAAATGCATACATGGAGATTCCTTAGTCTACTATTTAAAAGTTATAAAGCTTAAAGTTCTACAAATGACACTGAGGTTTAAAATAACCACTACCAGACAAAATCTGAGCTTTATCGTGGGTTTCAGGACAGTCAGCACTTGAAGTATTATTGAAGTTGATAAAATTTCCCTGGTTTTGGCCAATGTGTCTGAAGGCACAGCCAGTGATAATAAGACACACTATAACAGCAACCACTGCAACAACACAGACAGACATGTGGAAGGCCAAGGTGTTATGAGTACGCTGAGAAAGTCTCTGAATGGATGACGACAGTGTGGCATTTAATACATCCTTTGTTAAAAGCAGCATTGCTACTTCCTCTGTCACCCCTCCCAGGTAAGCTTTCGCCAATTCACTCCCTCCACGCATTTGCCCACCTGCTAGTATGTCTTCGGCCACCATTTCCAAAACCCGCTCTACCCCAGGCTCCTGTTCTTGAAGTTCTGCCCATTTTGCTCTGGCCCTTGGAGTAAAATGGAATGATGTGCTCATGAGCTGAGTGCTGCCTTCTCTTAATGATAAATATCCAGTTTTGTTAAATGGCAAGTCTGATTTCACGTAAATTGTGCCTAAGGCTAACTCTCCAAATCGTTGAGACATGCCCTGGATGAAGAGGGTATACGAGAGGCTAGGTACTGGTAGCTGCTGTCCATAATCTAGGATGAAACACTTGTTAAGGATCATGTTGCTCAAACCTAGGTAAAATTCCACAACATTATATGGGCTGGATTCTTCCGTCAGGGTACCTCTAAATTTCTTTAGTTTAACCTGTACTTGATCAAGAACCTGGAGTACACTGGTAACCCAACGATCAGTACTTGTCTCCTGAACACTTCTCAGGACACTGTCTGTTGTCTTCCACGTAACAACGTATAAATCTGTTTTACTTTGTCCTTCCTTGGAGCCTTGTGATAACAGCCAATCAACAGTGGAAACTATTTAAAGAATATCAACTTTAAAAATATAAAACAAAACACACAATTTGTGATAACACTAGCTGCTTAATATAAATTAAAAAAAAAAGACAAATGTAACTACAACAGTCTTGATTTAAAAAACACAATGATGAATTTTTTTATGTGTACATGAAAATAATTGTTATCTTTGCTTGCTAATATACCGAAGAAAATTAGGCAACATTTACGTGTAACTTTTCTTCAAAAACTGGTAAAATAAAAATGGCTATTACTGATTCAATTATGTTAACTATTTGTTATAATACACTTACATGTACACTCTAAGTAAACATACGAACCCTTTAAGTAGTAAAAAAATAATGTATACCACAACTGCAATACACACCAGAGAGACAAGAAAGCACAAAACTAACATTAAGCATGCTAAGAGAAAATTCTTCAATCTCTGTTTTAAAACCAAACAAGATAACATATCCAAGCTAAATGTACATATCACATCAGTAACTAACAAGCACACAATTAACAGAGAGAGACTACTAACTAAAACCAGAAAAACATTATAATAGGTTAAAGCTTCAATCTGTGTTCTTAAAATCCTCATCTTTTTTTTTTTCCCCATCTTATAGCCTAAATTCACTTACATTGAATACTATATCTAACTAACGTATATCAGAATAAATATCGAAGCAATTCTATGGGAAAAAAACAATCACCCCAGCTCTGATCGAGATGCAGGGGTGGATTAATGGTTTTGTTGGTATGGCACCACGATTCAAATCACAAGTCCCATACATGAAAACAATCAATAACATAGCAGCATTTGTGAATATGCCCACACATCTTGTGTATAAATGTTCTCATACAGAATATTTTGTGTTTACTTTGTTCTCCATATCATTGGTTGTAGTTTAGTTTTATAAAAATTATTATTAATATACTAATAAATCCTTATATCAAGGTTATTTCATTAAAAAAAAAAAAGAAACCATTATGGGCTCCCTTAAATGTGTGTGTGTGTGTGCCTGGTGCCATTGTAAATCCAGGCCTGTCTAGTAAAGTAACAATAAAATAGGAAAAATCACCGGAATGCTTACACGTACACATAAAAATAGCTGAAAAACAATTAACTAATGTACACTAAAAAAAGAAAAAATTATCTGAAGTACTTTAAAGGACTGATAGAGTGACTATTCTACTATAGCACTCTCACTAGCACTGCACTCAAACAAGGTAAAATAAACTGTAGGTATACTATTACTATGTAATACGAAGTATGTGAAAACAAATCAATTAATTTTGCAATAAATGCATTCTTAAACTTACATTTCATAAGATATAGTCAACTTCATACAGTATGCAGAAGTGAGTAATCCAGGACACAAATTTTAAAGTAGTGAGTGAAATTTTACTGAGGGGAAATGTTCCTTCCAATTTTTTTTCAATCCATGTGCGGAATGAATGTTTTCACATATACCAGTATCAAGTTTTTTTCCCCCATTCTTTTTTTTTTGGGGGGGGGGGGTTATACCATCCACCTTATTGGATAATTAGGCTGCTTTGCAATGATATCAGTTGGTAATTTGGGCTTTGGGCCTATCAACTACCAGTGTCATTAACGCTGTCAATTTGTTGAAACTCCTCACCATCACTGAGGATATGCACGGCTGGAATAATGAAGCGCGCGGCACTTGATTGGTTGTTGTGTGGCCAAGCAGCTAAGAGGGAATGCTGCAGAGAGGTACAATAAAGTCACATGCAGGTAAAGTTAACATGTGAATATCAACTTAAAGACCATTGCACTTATTAGACATGAAGTATGTTTAACATACCAAGATAATCAGATTTTCAAAACATTTGTTTTTGTGCCGCTCCTCAATTTGAACTATTAACATTATAATTTTTTTTTTTTTTTACATGTGAAATGCATCATGTTAATAAATTACCTAATTCATGGCCAAGTGCAAAAGAGATTTTCCCAACATCCTCATGTATACTGAACACTCTGGTTGTTTGTTTTGCTGTTCCCTCTTCCTAAGAATAGAAGAAAAGCAATCTATTATTAATGTATACCAAAATGACACATTTTAGACAATTTAGTTAAATCAAAAAATGTAAAGCCATTTTTTCTAGGTATACTAATATCAAAATCTATTTGCATAAACTTTACCAAAAATTTTAACTTTTAAAACAGCTGAATGTTCAACAATTTAACTAAATTACTCAAGTTTCTAAGTTGAGCATTCAACCCCATTAAAAATTTGTACATTAAATTATATTAATTTTTTCTAATTCCATGTGAGAAGTTTATTTCAGAAACAAATGAACACAAACATACAGACACACACAAAGTATATTACACATGGTCCAATGCTTACTATGATTAGTGTATCTGTGGGATTTTATATTTTTCATATGATTGCATAATTGGTGGTTGACTTCATAATCACTGGAATATCAAATAGTCTGAATTTATGGAGTTAGTAAAGTCAAGCTTGGGTCATTATTACTAGATATACAACTTTTGTCTTTGTTTCTTATTGCTAATGATCAAACAGCCTAATTAAATAGCTTTAGTCTTCTAATGTCTAAAATTGTTTGTTCTTATTTCATAAAATAGTAAGTGATAAATTGCTGTTGATGGTGCAACAATATTAATTATGTCTAATGTCCTCTTAACTCTTTCAACCCGGGTTTGGTCTTTGGAATTGACCTTGTAACCATTTTGTTTTTGTTATAGTTTTCATGCTATAACTTTTAAATTAGTAAGCGAATGTTAATGAAATTTGGCAGTTTATCAGTAAACGTTACAATGATTTCATACGTAAAATATCTAATTTTTTATTAAGTCTTAAGGTTTGTAAAGCAATGTTTCTCTCATGCCTTATTTTCTTTTGATATCTTGCCTATCTATCATGCAAAGTAAAAATACTTTTATGCATCAGAAATTTTGAAATTTCACATGCCAAATCTTT
>NW_013666176.1:392262-397072 GCF_000517525.1 Limulus polyphemus | reverse complement strand
ATATGTTATTTTCAGTAATTAATCTCTGTACGGGTTCAGTAAATTTGACCGATCTCGCAGCCACCATAAAAAATTAGGAAGAACATAAATTCTTCTTCTTTCATTCTAGAATGAACATTATAACACAAAAACATAAATGTTTAGATGAAATAGCTTAAATCTCATAACATTGACCTTTCACCCGTGCCTAGCTAACAATACAGAAGTTACAACGACGTAGCTCATGGGCATTCATGTTATCATATCAAATAACATAAAGGTGACCTTTGGTCTGTACAAAGTAACTTGTCTTGACTGTGTTTTATTTGACTAGTATTTTGTAAAATACAGTCACATTTTAATTATTATACATTATATATGTATATAGATTATTGCTGTTTTGAAATAAGTTCTTCGTTATTTTTCCTAAAACATAGAACAATAAATAAATAAATAAGTAAAGCAAACAATTATCTCGTCTAGTTACAAAATTTGTACTCTGTTGCTGCTTGACGTAGGTTGCTAAGCCTTAAAAAATTTTGCACATGGAGGATATGAAACAAAATATTTTTTTTAGATTTCATATATACTTTTGAATAACTAAAAAAATCATAAATTACTATATCTATACCATAGAATTCTACAATAATTTATCAAACTTAGTAACTAAGCTGTATTTGGGTCAAAAAAAAATTACATTTTGAGCAGACTAAAGACACAACCTACCTCACTGAAATCTTGGTTCAAAAGAAATAAATGGCATTAGATACGTTAGAAAGACTGAGAAAACCACTAGAAGGACATTCTGAGCTTCCAATTGGTTATTCATGTCATATATAGAAGTAAGTGAGCATTCCAAAAATGGAAAGAGGTGAGCGGGGTGCCACTGTGTTTGATTTATTACATGACCAATATCTTATCAAGTTAAGAAGACCTTCTTATTTTTTATTCTAGTTTGTCAATATCTGTAATTTGAGTTTATAATTTGTATGAAACTATAGACTTAGTATTTTGACTTCACAAACATCTAATCTGAACCAGTGCTGCATTCAACACACCACGTGACACACAAAAATTGATGTTTATCTGTGTTTTTTTAATATTTACTTTTAAACTAACAAATTGAGTAATGTATTGTTCTAAAATCTGAATTATAATCTGCAGTTTGATACCAAACTTATTGTCATAAATTAATGAAATAGTAGTTCAATAAAATTTTGAATGAGAGTCAACAAACGAGATGACATGGCTTTTCACCTGTGACCCATCTCGAAAGAGTTAAATATTACTATTTTAAGTTGTTTATACTACTGGTAATGGTTGCAGAATACTAAATTTGGTTACATAATCAATCAGTTATTATTTTCTACATAATTACTGCACAATAAAAGATTTTTTTGGTGCACGATTTAAATTATTAGCCACATAATATTAATTTTTTGTCATATATGTTTACATAAAATAAACAGTGACAGACTGTCAGTATGTAACTAACTCATGTTATTTAACCATTAACGTATTTACTTACTTTGAGGGTACGGGATACAAGGATACCTGCTAACACTACTGTCCAAATCACTAGAAAGCCCAGAGCCAGAGAAATGAAGGCAAGAGATCGCTGTGGATAATTTTCTTTTATTGCCATGATTCTACCCTAAATAAATGAAAGTTTTGTTAAAATACACAGTTAAACTCTAACAAGAAGCTTGCTACATGGCTAAGTAACCTGTATTACACATATACTATAATCATAGTATTACCATTACAAGCAGAATAAAAACAAAATATTTTTTTTCCCCACAAACTTTATTAAATGTGTTCAACATAAAAAAAAAAAAATGTTTTAAACTGTGAAAGCTAATAATAATAAATATCTAGATTTTTTTTATGTGGGCCAAAACTTCCAACAAATAACTGTACAGCAAATTTTATTTAAAGTTTTCAAGATCTGTAACATCCTCTAACACTTTACACATGAACCTTCGCCTCAACCTAATTACTATTTACAGCTTCTTTTGAATAAATTTGCTCAAAATACAGATTTGAGCTATATTTGAGGAAAGATGATATGTAGATAACTATGGATGTCACAATTCAATATTAAAATATGTTTAAAAAATGTACAATACCATATAACACTACAGAGAACAAAAAGTGGCAGATACCTGATAAGGCATACTGTTGAATGGAACTACATCACATCAGTCTCTGTTAAACTCAAATATACATAAAAAAAAACAGAAAAAAAACACAGGATGAAACCGGGATGAAATAAGACAATTTTTATTTTGAACTTTATTATTAATCAGTATACAGTTTCTAAGAAGTATAGCATGCATTAGGAAAATGTCTCACCTGCAATCTGAAAGGTATAAATTTGTGAAATCTGCTTTACCAGAACCACTGACAGAGAAAAAATTATTAGAATCTACCTAGTTATACCACCCTCAAATAACAATTGTCCTGTTAGTGGCACAAATGACAGTCACAACCAGGAGTCATATTCTTGAATTTATATCAAACATTTAAAACATGGGAGCACAATAAAAGATATAACGAAACAGATTTTCTTTCATTCCTTTTTTATGCAGAAAAAAAGAGAAGGAATAATCAATAGTCATCTTTACATCTTCCATCCCTAGAACCAAGAACCATCCTAGTAACATAAGATATAGACAAAAGGGATCATTTGGTAATTCAAGGATGTCCTACCACACCCACCTCCTCAGAAAAGTATAAAAGTTAAACCCACCCTTTATATTTCAGAAAATCATTGATTGCCCTCTTAAACTCCTATAAAGTGCTGACTTCTATTACTTCTGATGGCAACTAATTCCTTTTTAATCACTCTGGCACAAAAAAGAAAACTGTTTTAACTGTAGCCTAGTTTGTTTATCCAGATCTTAAATTTGTGCCCACTCACCCTATTGTCTTCTGAATACATTACATAGAAATTAGAGGTCTTCATCCTATCCATCTCTTGGATAATCTTGTAAATTTCACCTTTCTTTTCACAAGAGAATATCTTAACATATCTCTGTCAGATATCCCTTCCATCGATAATTATCCTAGACATCCTTCCTTGAATCTTTTCCAATAATTCAATACTCTTTCTTAGATAAGACCAAAACTTTACATATTATTCAAAGTGAGGCATAACTAGTGATCTGTATAGATATAATTTTTTGGACTTACAATCATGATGTCTGTAAGTATGCCCTAAAAGTCTATTAGCCTTACAACTAACAATAGAGCACTGCTTTGATGGCTTGTGTAACTTACCTACTGATATAACAAGAATTTTATCTTGTCTTGCTGTTGACTTGGTTCCCACTTATATTAAGTATGTTATTCACATTATCATAACCCAAATGCATTACCTTGCACTTAATATGATTAATTTGTCAAATACCACAAAATTTTAATTACCACAAAAACAAGCTATTTTACTCCCACTTGAACCCACACAAAGTATTTCTATATAAAAAAAAGTAATAATTTTTAACAGTTATTTCAAAATTACCACAGTTTATATTTTTGTGTATTAATTACAGTTTTTAAGACTAATTGTCAGTTTCATGAACAATGGCTTTTGATCTAATACTGACCTTTAAGGTCCAGGTACACATTACAACTAACACACATATCATATTGTGTGTGAACAAATTCATTTGTAATTTTCAAATAGGATTGGACAATTTACTCTGTTAGTGTAATGCAAGTGTATACACACACATACACATATATATATATATTTTGTTTTGAGTTATGGCAAAACTATTAAGGCTATCTGCCCCTGTCCCTAATTCTGAACTGTTGACCATAGGGGGCACAACTGGTCAGAAGCACCCACTACCAACCCTTGGGCTACTCCTTACCAACAAACAGTATTGGCTTTCACATTATAGCATCTTAGTAGCAGTGCCATAACCCAATCTTGTTCAGCTTCAGATACATACCAACCAAACTCATATGACGTAACAGTTAGTACTTCTTCTGTTAGCGCAACTGTGTGTGACAGCATTTACACAACTCATGAATGTGACAATGTTATCTGGTGGCTGTTGGTTACATAATTAGTCACAATGATGCCTTTTGTTTGTTTTTAGTTACCTTTAATTTGATATATTGCTTATTTATTATAAGGTACAAATATAAGCAGTGTTACATAGGGAAAGACCGTGTTAATAAGAAAACATTACATTAAGTTAATATATATTATTCATTCAAAAAAATTTTGGTTGCTTAAAAACTTGCCTGTTTAACTGTGTTTGTCAAAAATTACTTAACTTTAAATCAACATACACAAACAGGACTCATGTTTAAATGTATTAATCTTTCTAGTTCCTTCTAAATTTCAATCTGCATCAATAGCTTCTCACTTAAAAGCTTATGATGTTTCAATACTTATAAACTGTTAATTTTTTTAAAAGCTTTTCATGCTGATGATGAAATTAGAAAAACCGTTTAAATGTCAGTAAGTAAAGGTTTTTGATATTATCATGATTTTAATATCTATAAAGAGGTCATCTAATATCATCACAAGTTTTTTAACAAAGAAATAAACATAATATTGTTCTAGAATCGGAGTGAATTGGTTTTCATTCAATTACATATCCATTACAAACTAACAAAAATATTTTCTAGTTTTAGCATATGAAATCTAGGAATTATTATTTTTAATAAAGAATTGATTTACTTAGTTTTAGTTGTCTTGTAAAAATTATAGAGAAACCCACAGAACAGTATCAATTGTATTATCAGCTTGTTACAGGTTTTGTACTATGTTGTGTGTGTGTGTGTGTGTGTGTGTGTGTGTGTGTGTGTGTGT
>NW_013666176.1:387798-392194 GCF_000517525.1 Limulus polyphemus | reverse complement strand
TAAAGTAAATAATAGAAACCGAACCACAACAAGTAATATACTATATAGTTATTTGCTGTTGTTAGTTTTTGTGTGTGTGTGTGTGTGTGTGTGTGTGTGTGTGTGTGTGTGTGTGTGTATGTATATATAATAGTTTAGGATAAAAAAATAACTTAATTCTAAATTAATATAAGTTCTAAGGACAACAAGAGACTTACTGGTCCATCTAGACCAGTGGTTTTAACCTTTTTTTGCTCCATGCCCTACCTCGACACCTCAAAAAATTTGATGCCCCCTTGACATAAAAACAAATTTGGTGTTGAAAAGGTATAATTATATAATGTCAAATTTAGAAATTTAGTTTTGAGTCACGGAATGTTTTTCACTCTTCACGCCCAAATGAAAAATGTTTCTTATTGTAGCATTTTCAAATTGCCCCCCTGTGGGGCGTGTGCCCCACATCCAGAATCACTGATCTAAACCATCCTATCTACTAAACAAAACTCACAAAAACACACTCAAAACCAGTCCTTATCACTAAAATATTTATCAAGCCTTTCCTTAAACTCCCCTAAATTTACTGCATCCTGTTTCAAGTGCCAACTACCCTGTTAGAGAAATAAAACTACCTTAGCTGAAGATGACTCCTATTCTGATATAACGTTTATTTGTGTCCCCTAGTTCTACCATTCTAACCATCGAGTATGAAAAATTATGCATCAACACTACCAATTCCCTTAACAATATTAAACTTCTCAATCAGACCCCCCCCCCCACTCTATTTTTTTTATCAAAAGATAATAATTTCAGAGATCTTAATCTGTCCTCATATAACAACCTTTCCATCATAATAAATAAACTTAGTATTTGGAAAACTGTTTAATCTTGAAATCTAAGTTCAAGGAGGTTCAGTTCAACATGTGTTTTTGGGTTATACTAGTTTTGGAGAATTCCACTCCTCATCAGTAACCCTGAACACAAGTTAACCAAAGAGAGACAAGCTGGATCTATATCATAGTAAAAAGTATGGTTGAACCTTTCCATCATCCTAGTGAGACTTCTCTGAACCTTTCTCAACAATTCAATGTCCTTCCTAAGGTAAAAAGCCCAAGACTGAACACTTTCCCAAATATGGCTTTACCACTGACACGTACAATGAAATTATAACTTCTTTAGACCCAAATATTTCTGTAGGTACAACCTAAAATCCTATATGCCCTGTCACCAGCAAAAGAACATTGCCTGGATGGCTTAAGACTCTGATCAACCAGAACATCAATATCCTGTTCTTCCATAACACTGTTAAAAGTTATTCCCACCACATTTATACTCAAGATATATCCAGCCAATTTTCTATCCAATGAGCCAACCTATTCCCCCACACCTACAAACATAATTTACTTAACAAGCCTTTTATGTGGCACCTTGTCAAATGCTTTCTGAAAATCATGATACACCAAATCCACACCTTACCCCTCTTTTATGCAACTTATAAGCATTAACCTCTTCAATCAATGCCAAAAGATTAGTAAGGCAAGATTTTCTCCTAGTGAAATCATATTGACTATCCAACAGAATATTAAACTTCATTAAATTCATTTGTAAAAAATCTTTCAAAAACTTTCCCCACCACTGATGTAAAACTAATAGCTCTACTATTACCACATAATCAATCAAATGGTTACTGTAGTCTTATAAGTTATACAATGTTATTGAAAGGCTTCTTTTAGAGTACTATGAATTTTTGTTCTCCTTAAAAGTAAAATAGGTTTGATTCAAGTGTTCCAAGGAGTCCGGCAATTTTAAAACAGCTTATAGCTGTAGTGGTATGAAGAAATAGGAAATATCAGGGTAAACAGTTTAAACCATATAGTCCTAAATGTAGGTGCACTCTGCAAGAATTTTGTTTGCTATAAACTTTTGAAATGGTTTATCTTATGAAATAAGCAAACTTACCTACACTTAGAATTAATTTGTTTAAAGTTCTGTTTGATAAGTATAACCTACCAGGAATAAAAAAAAAAATACTGTATTAAGCAGGGCTTGAACCAGAGACTCTTGGCTCAAATTAGATTTCCAAGACTGATGTTTTTACCAGGACTCGACTGGAGTTTCAAGCAGACAACTACAATTCTATTGATGGCCACAGAGTTTGTCTAACTTCTATGTAAGCTTACTACAGTCTTGTATTCATTTATTAAAAGTTTTCCGAAACACTTCCCAACCTGCTTGAGAAAGCAAAAAACAAAAAACAAAACTACCCCAATCATCTGCACACATCTCTGTTCATTCTCATACAATTTTAGCTCTTATGCTCAAACTTTCTTCCCCTTTCCTAATGCAAAAAAAAAAAAAACAACTAAAAAGCTACTCCTTACAGCTAAAGAATAGCCCATAATAATGCTTAACAGCTTCAACTTTGTCATTACTGACACAATATGCTCATTGGGAAAAAAAAAAGTTATTAAACTATCTTCTCCATAACATTCACATGATTCAGAACTTAAACCAATAACTTGAATAAGCAAATTCCAGTCCTAATTTTCAGTGGGTTCTCCACGCATATACTTTAAGTTAAATACATTATACAGTTAACTTGAAAATACCTAAATATAACCAATATAATTTCCTTCCCCAACCTCTTCAGCACTCAAATTCAAACTTTCTAAGGTTCAGATTTACTTCATACATTCACCTATACCTGACTTAGGCTTATTTCCTTAGCTCTAATAGCCTCTATTGTTATTTAACCGTTAAACTTAAATCTGTTACTGTTAGTGTTAATCTGCAGTATAACATTTACTTTTGAGTTTAGTATGATTTACACAGCAGTCACAAAAAAGTTTCACTGGAACCTAGCAGTAGTAGCACTCAAGACATGAATAACCTTGCAACTGCAAGTATAACTTTGACACTAAATAGTAAGCTCTAAAGACTAAAGTTAAATAGATTTCGAACTTCGAATTTGAGCCATACTTTAAAGTTTAAAGCCTTATTAAGTTTATAATTATATATTTCAATGTGCACTAATGCACTGACATTGTTCCTTTTACTACTGGTATTACTATTAATTTCTCACAAAAGCAAACTTAACTTTGACAATTTATCAGTTGTAAAAACTCCATTAACTCCAAGCTTCTTGAAAACTAACAAACAACGCACTTTTTTCCATTGATTTATTAATACACCCCAAAGTTAGAATCCTAACCAACTTACCAAGACCCATTTAAGAAAATCTATTTAACTTGGTCACAGCTGAAAATAAAACTTTATAAAATTTAACGTACCTTCAACAAGCTTAAGCTTAAAAGAAAAATATAGGAATCAATGACATCAGTATCCTTTCTAACAAATTTTAACTACGAAATACTAAAACATCACGTTACGATACAGATCTGGCTAACAAAGACGTGGTTAGTTGCGCTAGCTGCGGAAGGGCAGGTGTGTGGGCATTCACCGTGAAGTCACAAGAAAAAGAGCATTCTGCGTGTTTTTTTTTTTTTTCTTATATAGTTTGTAATGTTACTTCAGCACATGTACCGATGGTGATAAACTATAAATTTCAAAACTTACGACACAACAATAACAGTACGAGTAAATAAAAAAAAAATCATGCTTAATAAGTTTATCCACATTATTTACACCTACCCATAATCATTCGCTATATTTTTGGCATGTTATTTGACAATAAAATATTATAATATGAGATTAGTTGTTTGTTGTTCTCAGGTCAGCATTGAGGATTATTATTTTTTTGCGTGCTGTTGAGCACAAAGCTACACAATCTGTCACTTATGCTATACTCACCAAAGAGTATGGAAAAATTGGAAAGTGGAAACCCGTCTTTTAGTGTTATAAACCTTCAAACTCACAGCTGAGCCAAAGAGGGGGGAAGAGGACTTTAGAGAAAAAGAACAACATAAAAATCATATAAAACAAAGGAAAATATCAATAACAACAGCTCGAAGATTATTTTTTACGGAAAACAAAAACTAACCTGTTTACAACCTTAAAGAAAACTCGGCAAATTTAAAATCTAAGTGATTGAAAGTAAGCTATGACCAGTATTTTATTTCTAGTACCAAAAATACTGGATTTCTGAAGGGAAATGGGGGGGGGGGTGAAATATGGCAGTTTAAACGTAATTGAGGCTAACATTTGAAACTCAGGGGGAAGGAGTAATGTTGTTGTTGACTACATCAGTCAAAGAACAATTGGCAATGTAATCAAGGCAATCTAAAAATTCATTATAGTGTTTTCACCTTTATAATAATAATAATAATAAACAATCCCAAGCAGAGATTGGAGGGATCTAACAGAAATTAAACACTGTGTTACGTCTCCGTTTGTTAATTAACTTTCCGTAACTTCGTTCCGACGAAACTTAAGCGACACAAGTCCTTTTTTTAATAAAACT
>NW_013666176.1:382520-386873 GCF_000517525.1 Limulus polyphemus | reverse complement strand
CCACTGCTGTAATCTTTCTTCTTGTTTCTTTCTTTTTCCCCCAGCAACTGCTGTAATCTTACTTCTTGTTTATTTTGTCTGTTCGAGCTGCCACTGTTGCAGATTTTCTTGCAACTGCTGTTGTCTCTCTTCTTGTTTTTGTATTGCTGCCATCAAATCTGCTAAGCTGTAGTTTGATTTTCCGCCTCTCGTTTCCATTTTTCTTCTCCTTTTTTTTTCTATCCCACTTCTGGCACCAATTTGTTACGTCTCCGTTTGTTAATTAACTTTCCGTAACTTCGTTCCGACGAAACTTAAGCGACACAAGTCCTTTTTTAATAAAACTGATTTATTCTTTCCGAATATAACTCTGCGATACACTTAATCTCAATACTCGCGCTAAAACAACACTGTAACGAACGAACGTTAACTTCAGCAATACCGTGTGACTGCAGTTCAATTACTCACTATCTACCCAGACACATTACATTCCCCTCTTATATATATCCGCCTAACCTATATCTAGTAAGAACTAGAACATTCGCCAAAGTACAGGATAATTCAAGAAAGGAGAGAGCGTGAGAATCACATGATCTCGATGACGCAACAACTGGTTATGGTCACTTTGATTTATATCCACAAATTTTGTCAAAAATAAAGTAAGACTGAAACAGGTGTAGTTGATTTAGTGATTACCTTTAAATTACCAGTATTAATGTTTGCTAAAATTATAATTCTTGGCACCTTTGTGAGAACAACGAAAGGTTGATACTAAGATAGCCATTAAAAAACTACAAAAGCAGCTATTTGATATTTGGTATTTAGTTAGCTGTTTCCGGTATCATTATATGTAATATTTCCCTTTTCCTGTATGACGTAAGGTACAGCTGTGAAATCTATTATATATATATAATCATTGAGTTGTATGTGTGTGCCTTTGCTACTGCCATCTTGCTGGAGGTATCATTTCTATACAAGAATAATGGCAATGCGTACGAAACAAACTTGCGCGTGTTACAGCTCAATTTTCCATGATTTGCACAAAATATTCTTAATTTGCAATTAAAAATTAAAGATATATATGATAGCCTTAATGTCAAGTTGTCAGAATAACATCATAAATATTTGCAATGGTGAGCAGTAACATTCAAGGAAGTAGGGAGCCTACCACCTGTGTACCGTTTGCATAATATAGACAAGATAAATAAAAAATCGGGAGTTTAAGAACCTGCAAACAGGTATAATAAAAACTAAGGAAACAAGGCTAGAAATACTGTAGAAATTAGTTGATCAAACTACAAACCCCTATTTTGACCCCATGCTGTAACCGAGAATTACATTTGAGGGAGTCAAAATAGGGATTTGTAGTTTGAGCAAATAATGTCAACAGTATCTCTAGTCTTGTCTCCTTACTTCTTTTACGATACCTATTTGCAGGTTTTTAAATCCCCAATTTATTAATTATCTCGGGTGGCTGGATTTTTTTATGCTCAACTATGGGTAAAGGATTACTTGATATGGTAACTGACTTTATACATTGTGATGATAATAAACATAGCTAGTGGCTAGCTGATATGGTTCATGATGATTTACTGTAGCTATTAACTATTTGATCGCATTAGTTAGAAATGTAAAATGTTAAGCTGCACCTGGAGATTGTCATGGAGATTTATTTGAGAATATTGTGAGCATTTATAGTTTCTGTGTAACTAAATTCTCTATAATGCATAGTAAAGGGCAAATATATGCCTAAACTAAGTAAGACATAACTAAGCGTGTATGAAATTTTACCAGTAGAAAAGCAGCCTTTTCAAATAAAACATATACGTCTAAAATATCGCTTTAAATAAACCTTCGTGTCTTTTAATGTAATTATTCTATGAATATATACAATAAAATTTAATATTATGTTTATTGTTTTTTGTTTAATCTTTCACTTCATACATATTATAATGGTAAACTCCTAAAGACACTGATTGTATAGCGTACAGAGCAATGATTATGTACATGTTACAATCATCTAATGTTAATCTATTATTGGTTGGTAATTCATGTTTGACCCTGTAGTTATGCTTTTTAAAGGAACATCAGGGGTAATGATAATATTGTTTATGCTACAATTATGATGTTTTTAGCTTGTGTAAAATATAGAAAAAACAAATCAACTTTTCAATACCCCACGACTTTCGCAGAATCTTATATAGTATTCTATAAAACGTTTTGGTGCAACATACCAAGCCGTTTTTGTTGTAGGCTGGCAAGAGAATAATAATGAGAAGAAGGATTACAAATGGGCCCTTTTGATCAGATTTTCTTTTCGCTGTAATTCTAGCATGCATGTTTTTTTGTGGATTTTTATATGTGTACAGCCTTAGCAGTCAATAGTAAAAGCTTTAAAGTGTTGGTTGAACTGAGTCTTTACTCTTTAGGGTTCTTTTATCCCGAGCGTTCTATTAGGGTTTTGTGCAATTCCTTGCGATCCTATTATGAACCACTATCGAATAAAACTTTTTCATAATTTCAAGAGTTTGTGGGCAGAGCTCATAAACTTGCTCTCGTTTTACACAAACACGGGTGATTTAGTTTTGCGGTAAATTCAACAATAGTTTGACCAAACAGAGGTGTAAGAGGCAAAATAAGAGTGGAGGGTCAAGATTTATTTTAATTTTTCTCATTGTATATCGTACTTTGTGTCCAATCCATTTATTTCTTAGCACAGGTTCAGTTAGTTTTGGTAAAATTCAGTACAATTTTACAGTTTATCTTGTTGATCCTGTTTTATAGGGAATGTTCCTAATTTACTCTTCTGGGAAATCTGTTCACCAGAAAATACTACACAGTAGGTAGGAAAGGGACATTTTTGGTGCTGTGACCACGGATGTTAATGTGGAGTTTTTTATTTATGGGTTTATTGCCCTTATCTGAACTATTTTGTAATTGAATTTAAAATTTTTTTGCTTCTTAAAAAATGCATTATTTGCAAACAAAAGGTCTCAAGACCAAACAGGAGTGTTAGTTCATGCAAAGAGACTGTTGTATCACAGAGTTGTCGATTTTAGGAGAAGTCCTTTCCTGGTTGTTTGGACTTTTGCAAATGCTGAGAGGGTTTATGACTTTGTTCACTCTGCAGCAGCTGATTCAGGAAGATCGGTCAACTTTTGATGCACCCAGAATACCAGATTGAGTGTTGTCCCTAAGAATCTATCTCATTGCAAAGGGAGTACAGACGATTGAGAGTCACCAAGGTGGAATGACATCTGCTGAGTTTGAGACAATATAAGGCAATTTATACAGGACTTCCAGGCCACCTCCAGCCAGGTAACATCACCCCAACTCTGCACACAGAAATATAATTTCTCGTCCATATTATAGGTAAAGATGGGGTCTCTACAAAATCTACTAAAGTAGCACTGATGAGAAACTGGTCTTAACCTGTGACCAAGCAAAAAATCCACAGTTCTCTTGGTTTTATATCATATTACCAATGTTTTATGTCCAACTTCTTCAAGATAGCAGCACCATTGTCTGCTCTCTTTCCAAAATTGAGACACACTTGGTATTCGCCAAGGAATATGAACAAGCATTATGATTCTAAAGTTTGCCTTAGTACAGGATCCAGTACTGGTATATCCATGACAAAACAACAAGTTCCTCTTGGACACCAACGTCGGCAATAGGGAATTGGGGCAGTGTTATCACTGTAGTAGGATGTAGCAGAACATGTAGATGCTGTATATCAAATAAAGAATAGGTTGCAGTTTGTAGTTTTTGTAAATCACTATCGACAGTACCTGTATAGTAGAAGGTTCACTGTACGATTAGATAATGCTTTATTGGAGTGGTTACCGTAATATTTAAAGGCTTTTTTCTATTTGTTAGTTTTTGTTTTATTTTCTCTTTTGTTTTGAGTGCCGTTTCCACCGTAAATATGTATATTTCGTTTTGTGTAAAGTAATATACTGTTATAAGTAGTTTCAGTTTTGTAATTTACTTTAAAAGGTTTATTTTGTTGTATTGCACATCGAATTTGTGTTTTGAGTTGTTTTTTGTATAATGAATATATTTAATATCATGTCAGACAATTTACTTTGTGAGTTTAGTTTGTTTTATGATGTAATTACAATATGAATATTTAAAGGGTTTAGTATTAATATGCAATTTATCATACCGAGCTTACCGTTATATAGCAGACTTACCTAATTTGCTCTTTTACCAAGTAAATTTTATCTGAAAATATCACAGTTTTATGTGTTTATCCTTTTATAAATCAGTTGTGTTCTTCACATTGGTAAAGTGTTTATTTTTCTGTCTTTATATTTCTTAATAGTATAAATATAAACTATTAATGGCTGGAGACGGCTTAAATGGGTAATG
>NW_013666176.1:381396-382506 GCF_000517525.1 Limulus polyphemus | reverse complement strand
CATTACCCATTTAAGCCGTCTCCAGCCATTATTAGTCTCAAAGTGGGTTCCTCGTCATCAAATATATACTATATTGTTGTTGGGCTTAGGATTTTTCTACAGTAGGTGTCTGTGACTTGTTAGCGATAAATTCAATGATGAATAAACAGCACACACTTTACTTGTTTCCAAATAATATATATATATATATTCGTAACAAGTTAACCGCATGTACAACAGAGTCTTCACACTATAGAGATTACAGGCATATCATAGATGTTGTGATTTTTTAAATTTTATGCGCCAACGTAGAAAACGTTTTATTTTAAATTTAATATTCAAACATATTAGATATAAGCTTATAAATAAACACCACTAAACAATATAGTAACACTTTATAATTTTTTTGTTATAAAAATCCCAACTTAGTTTGTCCTTGCTGGATTCATTTCTGAAAAACTGGTTAAGACTCAAGAAATAGCAAGAACTTAAAATATGCATATGTGCTATAAATCTTAGCTGCAACTTTCGTAAGTCTAAAAAGTAATGATTATTGATGTTCAAAATAGTCCACACAAAACGTTTTTATAGCAAAGTCACATCGGGCTATCTACTGTGTCCATCGAGGGGAATCGAATCCATGATTTTGGCGTTTACGTTTATGTAGACTTATCGCTGTCCACCCGTTGGTTTTGTTTGTTTGAAGCTACACAATGGGCTATCTGTGCTCTGCCCACCGCGAGTATCGAAACCCGGTTTCTAGCGTTGTAAGTCCGCAGACATGCCGCTGTGCCACAGTGAGTAACCAACCGGTGGACCCATACAAAACGAAAATTTCAGAAGTAACAAAAAAATTGAAAGTTGTTATTTAAATAAACAATTTGCCTGGATAACTGGTGATTAAATATAGTTATTCATTTCCTGATATATATTTTAAACAAATTCGAAAAACTATATTTTTGTAAACTATGCTTTTAATCTTGCAAGTTATGTTGCGTCAGCGAGGTCACGTGACTAGTGTCACGCCCCCTGCTTTCTGGAAATATCTTGTACCTTCGTGAATTGTCGGGAGATTACTAGATATAGGGTAGTCTGGTATATATAAGAGGGTGACAACGTGACGGGACTAAT
>NW_013666176.1:372524-380430 GCF_000517525.1 Limulus polyphemus | reverse complement strand
ATTAAGTAAGGACTTGTGTCGCTAAAGTTTCGTCGGAACGAAGTTACGGAAAGTTAATTAACAAACGGAGACGTAACAGTTATTTATATGTTAGAGATAACTGCGGATCGTAATGATGGCGTTAAGATCGAAAAGTTTAATAAGATAGACCTAGAACGCCTAGAATGCGCTAAAACATTTTTACGTCAGCTTCTCTAGTAAATTCGAGGGCAGATTATAAATACGAGGCTCAGTGAAGTATCGAGAAGATAAAAAGTTGTTTCTAGCCGGTAGTGTGCCATTCGTATAACTTGTAAAAGAGCAAAGTTGTGAAAGTGTATGTTAATTTATTCATATCTAATTTTCCTATAGACAACTAAGTGATAAACATAAAAATTTCGGGTTTAGTGTGAGATGTTAGAACCCTGATTTTGGTTTACTTTAATAGGTCTTCCATGCAAAATATGTTATTTACTTTTTAGCATCTACACAGTATTTTCAACACCAGATAAACACATTTTCAACACATAATGGGTGGCATCACGATTGGAAATGACGTTTTGTTTGTTATACTCTATTTGCTAAGTCATTTTGTTTTGCGATTTCAATTTAAGTGATCATTTTAAAGTACGCGTTTTTTGTGCCATTTTTAAATTAATAAGTGCATTTGTAAAAAATGTTCAGTTGCTGATTTTTGTCCTGTACGCAATGAAGTGATAGAAGTAATTTATAGAGCTTAATGTGAAATGCTAGAACCGTGATTTTGGTAATTCTTGGGCGCAATATATTTTCTTTATTTTTAACATCTACGCAGTATTTTCAACACCAGATGGCACAGAAAATGTTGTGATGAAAGTGGGTGGTATCACGATCAGGAATGACTTTTTGTTTGTTATATTTATCAGATAAGTCATTTCGTGTAATTTTGTTTTGCAATTTAAATTTAAGTGATTAATTTAAAAGGAAGCGTTTTTTGTGTCGTTTTAAAATTGATAATAAGTGCATTTGTAACAAATGATCAGTCGCTGATTTTTGCAAGCTCCGGGATTGAAGTTTAAACTTTCGTACTCGTAGAACTAGAAACTAGAATCGTACTGTACTATTAACATCACAATATTCAAAGTCGTATTCCTTGTGTTACTCGTACCAGTCTGGCCTGGATTGAAAGCCCGTCACATCACATCTTAGCAGGTACTTGTTGTCCTTGTACTCATAACTTGAGCTTTGTTATTTAGGCGTTATTTTACTGCATTGATTAATGTTTGATTTTTAAAAAAGAAGAAATTAATACTAATAGGACATAACACACCATTGCACTAGTAGTAGTCGTACTAGAAGTTAGTGTAGTAATAGTGTTTCCAAAGTAATTAATGAAACATTCAATTAGCATCAACTGTTTTTGCAAATCTAATTTCATAAAACTTTATTGAGAGCTGTATTTATGCTTTTGTTCTATCAGAGTTGCTTAGTTCTTACTGATGGTATTCTTAAACTGTTGTTTTTTAGAAACTTTTGACATGTTTAATAATGTATTAAATCATTTTGGTACTTTTTATGAGTTTTACATGTGTCTTATGTATATATAGTTAAGAGAAAACCAATTTAAATTCTAGGCTTATGTTAATTAGTCTTTTTTTTTTTTAGGTAGTTCAGGGGGTGACTTTGATAGATCAAATTATCTTTGAGTTTGACACTGTATTTTTTCTTACATTAAAAATATAAGAGTGAGCAAAAATAAAGGATCAGGACCATATTGTCTTTTATTCAGCTGTTCACAGTAATGTGAGGTGCTGAAATAATTACTGCAAATATTACACCATACACATCTGGTTAATCCAGTTCTGTTTTTCCTGGTAGTAAGATGGTAATTGTCTGCTTAACAAACTCATCTGGTACTTTATTTTGGGAAACTGTAAATGTGCAAAAGTCTGTTCTTCATTCATTCAAGTTAATTTGTTTTATATATCGTTACAAATATGAGAAACCTGTTTCAATGGTGTCTCAAACTTACTTTTAATTTTTCATGTCACTTTGACCCTCCATTGCAACTGGTTGGGTCTTAAGTAGATGTGAAGTAGCTTATTAGTTACTAACCTATTTCTTTGCTCAAGGGGGAAACATGCAATAGGGAAAGAATTGGGAGCTTCATCCATACATACCCTTAATAAGATTAACTGAAATAACTATGACATCCATCTTCATTTTGAAATGTTACAGTATTTTGTATTATTTCTTATAATGTTCAACTGACATTTATTTATGTGAATTATCTGCTTTTAGCATTTTTTGATGCATCCAAGATGAATTGGAATTAAGGTTTATGATCTAATATCAACAACAGCAGTGATTATATGTCTTGCATATAATTACATACGATTGTGGATCATAACACTTGTTATAATGAAGTGCCAGAGTATATACTCACAATTTCAATAAGGGACTAATGCTGTCAATCAAATTACAACTGTGAGAATGAATGTAATGTTTCTGGTATTTTTCAAGAATGAAAAGCAAATTATAGGTTAAAAGACATTCTCAAAAAAACAAATGATGATATGACAATGTGATATTTACTTCTTTAAAATGGTTACAATTTTAGCACTTGGATTTTAGTTTTGCAGCTAAAAAAGAACTGATAGTCAAAGATTGGCTTCAACAAAGCAGGAGTTGACAATGATATGTTGTTTTTTCTGCAGCATAACTAGCAATTGGAAATGGAAGCTGTGGTTAGTGTTAGCTATTTAGACATAATCAGTTGTACCAAGAATTGATTACATGAAAAATATGACAACATGAGCTTTTAATGTTATAATGGTTCCCCTGGAGAGAAAAAGAACAAAAAAAGTATTATAGAAACTTGGAGATATATTGATTTGTAAAAAAAACTTTGTTTAGTTTTTAATATAGACTAAAGCTTGAAACCTTTAGCTGAGTGGATAACTGTGGTGAAAAGAATCTATAGATTTCTAGAGTCTCTGTTTAGAAAACATTTGGGGTACTATGCTCATTATTAGTCTACTTATTACAGAAAAGCTATTGACCAGTTGAAAATAGTATACAGAAGTCTTCCTGTTGTGTTGTATGAATAAGAGATAAAGTGTTAAGAAGACTGTCTTATGGTTAAAATAATTTTTTCTGGAATATAGTAGAATTAGAGTTTATTCCTTATATGAATTACCTTCATATTCATTTATATTCATATAAAGCACAACTGTGATTCAAAGAGTGAATTAAATAAAATTTTGTATGAAATTTAAATAGGTGGAAAATGAACACAGAAAATGTTTTACGGCACTTGAATAAACCATTTTCAAGTGTGTGTGTGTATATATATATATATATATATATATATGCACAAATGCCAGGTTGTTTGATTAATATATAACTTTTAAATGCAATTCTTTATGGTTATTCACTGTATGTGTATTATTAATGCAACTTAAAATAATGTAGAATTCTCATCATAGTATTACCATTTTTCACGGCATTAGTACAATTTTTGCAGTTTTTGTTAAATATAATTACCCAGAATTATAGATTCCAAAAAATAAAAACTTTGTTACCTGGAAATTTATTAGCTGTATTTGTATAGAATGATTATATTTGTACTAATGTATATTTAATGTATATAACTTTATACATACATTTTACAATAGCTACATGGAACTATGTTCTTTAATGACACTTGACTTTAGGACTGTTATTAAGCAACTTGTGTTCATTATTATAATAATTATATAGACCTTTTGTGAAATCTAGGCCTATATAAAATTTGAAGAATGACGACTAAAAGTACACAATGAATTACTTTAAACTCAATATTCTTCTTAGTTTGAAACTTTTCTTGAATAAAATTACACTGAAATATGACCATTATTCTTTTGAACATTTAATAAATTACATTCACAAACATGTTGTTAAGTAGTAATTTTGATAAAATGTCGGTGTTGTGCAATAAAATTACATTTAATGAGAAAAAACTTCAACTGTATATTAACTTTCCTATTACCAAGATATTAAAAAGGTGTACAGAGGATTGAGTGTACTATATTGAAATCATTTTGAATATACAAATCAAGTCAGATGACAGCCATATATGAAGTCAATGTGGAACATTATGTATCACAACTGCATTTTGACATTGTTTGGCACTTTGTAGGTAGTGTGATGCCACTGAAAATTTATTACTTATGGAAAGGGGTATGTAAAAGCCCTTTCTAATGCAAAATGTTAATATACTCAGGTCAGAAAAATGTGTAATTTCAAGGTTGGGGATATCCTTTGTACTTAATAGCATTGGAAAACAAAGGAATATGGATCAACTTGGAGCACCAGGACCATCTAGAAAAATTTTTTCAAGAAGTCCTACCCCAGCTTTGGGAAACAAAGTGTGGCATTTTGTAACAGGTGAGGATTCATGCACACTAAGGTCAGCTGAAAAAGCCATCCATGTGCCCAAGCAACAGACACAACATGATCAAGAAGGATCTCTATCTGGAAAAGCAGCACAAGTCACACGTACACAAGTTGCTGTCATGATATATCTGTTGAACTGTCACATACCTTAAGCAGCTGGAGAATTAAACATATATTTATGTTATTCCATATGAAGACATACCAGTCAAATCACCAAATATAGGGTCTCTGAATTACGGTGTAATTGGACTGTTGAAGTAGGTGCTGGGAAGCTATAAACCTTGTACACAAGATGGTCTGTGGAAAGATAGCAGGGATGGGTGACATACGTTAGACATAACAGCTTTACCATGGACCATTTTACAATGGAAACTACATTAAAAACTAATATCAAGATGACAGCAAAATAATTTTAATATAAAATAATCAGTCATCGTATATGACCAACGTGATTTATATGTGTGTGTCTCTCTCTTGATTTTTTTTAACTAATATTTCTGGAACATATGGAAAAATAACCTAATGATTAATTAATTATTATAAGATGCTGAACCAAAATGTACCCACATTAGTAAAAAATAGGACCTACTTCAAAGTTGATTGTAAGATATGTACACTTTGATGTGATGATTGTAAAGAGTTGAGTAATAGTTTTAATATTTCTGATCTTATTGTATCCATGTACCATAGGCTCAACTTTAAATATATTTGTTGTTTTGCATGGAATTTAGTGAAATATGTGTTTTCATATTCAATAATTCAAACATGTCTGAATTTCCTTAATGAATTATTAATATGTAGGCTAACTTTCATATCTTTACTGTTCTTAATAAGCCTAGGTATTAATGATTTAATTGTTGTATAATATGTTTTGTTAATATCATGAAGATCTTTTTTTTCTGAGTTAAAAAGAGATTTATATTCCTTGGTAAGGGCCTATTTCTTCATCACAAATATGAAATTTCTGCACCTAATGTGGTTTAACTCTACGAATCATGCATCACTGCACTAACACACACACACACATAAAAAGAAGGGCTGAACAAAACATTGATTTTACTATCTGACACAAACTAAGCACACAAATGTCATTGGCCCATGTTTTTTGTGTTTATAATATTAATGTGTCAGTCATGATGAATCAATTATGGGGTGTGTTTGTTTTAAATATTGTGATTATGTGTGAGAATTTTTATAAATGTAATCATGCATGATGCAGTTCTTAAGATATTATACAGAATAACCACAGGCAGTAAGTATAAGTTGTGTACGGATTGTCTTCCGGCATTGTGGTTTCTATGCTCTGTAGTAAAAGCCAAATGCCTGTATACTTTTGTTGAATTCTGCATATATATTTGTTCATATATATTGTATATAGAATACTGCCTCCGGAGGCTCAGCGGTAAGAATAAGGGCTTATGCTCTAAAAATCGTAGAAAGCCTATTGCATAACTTTGCGCTTAAACTCAAACAGTCTTTAGAATATGCAACTAAAAATTTTTAGTTTATTTGCAGTTTGATTGATGTAACCAGGGGGGAGATCGTATAATTGAGATGAATTTGTGAATGTGGTAAAATAGTTTTAAAATAGTGGGCATAAGATTGATGAAAATAATGTTCAATCGAGACATTATGGGAAATATTTTGAGATGCTCTCTTGTAGTTTTATGTATCGTTTTGGGGTCACTGAGTATTATACGGGTAAGTGTCAGATGTTGGAGAATAGGGTGTTAAAAAGTTCTAATAATGCTCAGCTTGTTGAGTAGGTTTACGCTTGTAGATTTTTTCTCGAATTTTCTCCCCAAGGCAAATTTTATTAAAAAACAAACAAAGTGAGAAATTCTAAAAATTAAACAAAAAATGAAAAGTAGGTGCACTTCAACTCTAACAAACAGAAATATCAGTAAATTTATTACTTAATTAAATAATTATGAAATCAGGGTTCCCTTAATTACAATAAGTCTTATTGAAAAAGTTATATGGCATAAGTTAGTATGAGGTATCACTAGTAATTGGTTTGCCTATTAAAGATTTATATTTATTAACTTTTTATTGTAATTTACAATGCAATAACGTACTAGCTCAGAAAGTTTTGCCACTGGGGCAAAAATACAAATACCTCTAACTTGGAAGTTTTTTATTTTTGACAGTGCTAAACGTAAATTCCTGTTTGCGCTGATTCAGAAGTACACATCACCCCATAGTTCTCACATAAATGTCTAATGGATATTTGAACTTACTTAATGTTTAAATGATGATGTTGTTTTAGTGCAAAGATACACAATGTATGTACTATCTGTGCTCTGTCCACCGCGAGAGGAATCGAACCATGAATTTTAGCATTGTAAGTACATGAACTTCTTACCGCTGACCCACCGAGAGACCTTTTAAATAATTTTTCATAAAAATTGTACCGTTTTTCTCCCCCCCCCCCCCAAAAAAAAAATAGAGGGACACTCAGTAGAGCGCATATCTCTATCACGCAGCGTTGATCATATTCGGCTCTCAAAAAATACAAAAATATGTCAGTCGTTATCAACGGACACAGACCATTGTTAGTAGGAGAATGAGGATTAACATTCTACATTCGTCCACCAAGTTTCATCAAAATCCAATCAATGTGAAAAATCGGTCCACATGTTAACAGATAGAGATTTTTTTTTTTTTTAGATTTTCGTGACCTTCACTCTCCAAAAACTAATCATTCAAAGTTGGGTTATAGTCCAAGTGTATACCAACTTTCGTCCAAATCCATTCAACCGTTTTTGAAAACATAATAAAAAGATCAGCAACTAATTTATCAGGTGGGAACGAAGATTTATAATAAATATTTAAAACACGATGTTTTTTTACATTTATTATAAAAGATTAACAAAAGTTAGAATTCAGAAGCATAATATACGTGCAAAATTTCAATGTTGATTTATCATGCCAGAGAAAAGAAGACCATACGATAAATTGGAAAAAAATACTAAACTAACGGGATATGAACCCTATATGAGAAAAACGAATATTGAAATGAACCTTTTATATCTACATACCAAAAGCAAAACCTGGGTGTCCATCTTGAAATCATTTAAATGCATTATTTCACCGTTTCGCAAACTTTTGTCATCCACGCTCACCTTTAAATATATATGTTTTTTGCGCCCCCCTTTTTTTTAAAGGAGTTAGTTAAGTGACAAAATGTAATACATCAAGTTAACTAATTAACTGTATTTTTCTTATGTATTTACTTACAAAAGACTAGAATGCATTGTTTGAGTCAGTTGGGTATTCTGGCTATTAGCGATAATTTCGGCTATAATCCCAGTAATGTCTCATGAGATTCGGCGAGCTTAGGTATTTAGGTTAGTCTTAAATACAAATTCTAAGCTAATAATGAACGACAAATTAAATAAAAGTAATTACATTATATATATATATATATATTTATATATATATATATATACTAATACTATACTCTACATAATAAGATACGAACAATAATAATACACAACTGACATAGCTC
>NW_013666176.1:339880-372381 GCF_000517525.1 Limulus polyphemus | reverse complement strand
ATAAATATACAACACAGCATAGCTCACTTAGGTAACCTGCAAACACTATTCAAATCAATTCTTTTTGTTTACAAAGTTCAGTTGCGAATGGGCGAAGTATTTCGGCACAAGAATAATGTTATTCAATTAAAAGAAACATTTTATGTTGATAAGATTATCCGGTATTTATATATATATATGTATATAAACTGCTCGTAATCATAAATAGACCATTGTGCTTATAATTTGCAAGTTATTCATATAATGGATTGAAGTTTTTTTTTAATTATATATTGAACATCCTGTAACCATATAGACGAGGAAACGTATGTCGTTTAAAATAAGATACAAGTAGTATAATGTCGTGTATGTTTTTATTAAAGATGTACGTTCTGTGTAACAACCCTGTATGTTTTATAGCTTTTACTTGGATGATACTCTCGAAATTAAATCCGGTAGTTTTACTTAGCTGATACAAGTGCCTTAAGTAACGCTTAGAGCAATTTGTATGAATATTTAGAACCGCATGTGTGTATATATTTGGCCAAAAGGGTTTACTGTGTGAAAACATTTTACCGTTTAGTAAATAATACGTTCAAGTAACACAAACATGTTTTGGTAAGATGACTTGGAATCTAAATAGAATATGTTTTAAAAGAAATACTTTAAAATTAGCAGGGACGCCACTAGCAGTAATCAAAAGGCCCCCAAATTTTAGTCAATATAAACAAGAGGGAATCATCAGTAGCCGCGGCATTTGAAATTCATTTAGGCAGGGTTAGAGTAAATTAATCTATGAGACCTTTTACCCCATTTTTATTGGCTGTATTATTGTGCGCCATCAATATCAAGCGTGGGGCGCGCGTATATACGATTAAATTTTATTACGCATCAGGATCTATACCAACCTACCCTGAAATTGAACTTTTTTTAGGCAGGATTAGAGTAAATCAATCTATGAGACCTTGGACATTGTCAAATAGATCAGTCGAAAGAGTTTGACCTTCTGAATCCAAAACTGTAATTAGATCTCAAATCGGTCAAGAGATGACCGAGCTATGAGCTGAAAGTTTGTACTTGAAAAACAAAACACAAAAAACTCAGAATGATCTATGAGCCGCTATGCCGTAAATTAATTTTAGAATCATCCTATCCTCACTCCTGTTCAATTAAAAACACACCCACAATCGTGATCTTTCTGTCTCGCGAACTTGAAACATTCTGTATTCCAATTAAGTCGCGCAAGTCGCCATTTTCAGTGTAAGTCATAAAAGAGCAGTTTTAGTCCAGTTTCCAATGCTCAGTATAGGCTTCAATTTAAAAGTAGCATCTAGTAAATATTGTTAGATGGTTCTTATACAGCTAGGATGTGGTGATTCCGAATCTGGATGAAGCCACTTTGGTATCTTTGAGCGTTTCGAGATACTCAAGATGGATGCCAAAACACAAATTTGACCATATTTCTGCTTCTGTTTGAAATATCACAACCAGATATGTATCTACACATAGGTTTTTGAATGTCACGATTTCAAATTTACCGATATTTTATTTCTGGAATGATCATCAATCCAATATTGCGGCCGTGGTGGCCAACTAAAAAAAAATCCGGATTTAAACCTCTGTAGTTGGACGTTTTTACATAAAATTAATGTGTTTTTCTATAATTAATTATATTATCAGTAGTAACATGTAAGATAATTAAATTATGTTTAATTCCAATACAAATGTACCTTGAGAGGGAAATAACTTTATAGTTTCCTATGAATGGAAGAGCACTTGGGCTTGTTACATAGGAAGTTCTGCAATAAATTCTCCTGAGTACTGAGAATTACAATGATCTTTAACAAGTGTTGGAGAACAGAGCTTCAACCAGCAGGGCCGCGTATTTTGGGTGGACAACCTCATCATATCGGTGCTAATTATGATAATATTCATGATGGCAGACTTTAAAGCAGACTGGCCACTACACCTGTTCTCAGTAGCTTCACTGATGACTTGATATGGCCTGTTATACGTTTGATCTACAGAGCGACTACCCCCTGAGGCACTTGCAAGTTTCGTGAAGGGTGAACATGTCAAACGCCACAAAGCTGGCATGTGGTCAGATATCATCATCGAGACAACCATCATGCGGTAAGGGCATGGACCAGGAAGCGTAGTAGGCTTCACAATTAATCAAAATTCTGTGAAACGACGGGCACTCAGCTGGCACATATGCAGTTCCTTGATAAAGGACATTTTGGAAATGAGAGATGAAAGTGCTTAGTTTGTTGAAGTGATCATTCATAAGAAGGAAATGCGAGCACGCATTGCATCTGACAACAATGACAGAGAAAGAAAACGCACATAAGCTGCAAATATACATTCATCCTCTTCAGTGAAAGTAGCATCCTGCTGAACATTGCCACTAGACGAATCAGGCCTGATGAAGTGGATGTTGACCAGGAGGTTGCAATTGGCAAGCATCATATGTCAGAGTACAAAGCAGGCTTATCTGAAGGTTTCTATGGAATCTTGAAAGCCAAAACAATGACAATAGGTCGAAATAGTGTCAAGGTTGGTTCGTAAACAACTTATAACATCAAGCCCATAAACACCAGAGTAATGGGCTTGGCAGCTTCACGTAACATTGAAACCGAACAACTTTTTAAGTATGAGGTTTTACCTGTCTCAACATCGATGTTTGATTATATGGGCAAATGAGAATCACCAAAAACAAGTCAACTCTGAAGAAAAAAAAAAAAGTACAGGTTGAGCAGAAAAATTGCACTGTGCCTTTACGTTAGTGTGTTGTGCGGCCAAAACAACCTGCAGGACACACTGTACGTTATTTTCAGGAGTGATAGTTTAGCGATTTCCACCTTCTGTATCTCGGACTGTGGTAACCCAAACTATCGCATATTTTCAGTAGATGTGCTGTACTTGATTGTTACTTCAAATACCAAATTTAAAGGTAATCCATTAAGAAATAACAGTCTCATTTGGTGTAAGTATAAACCACGTGTGCAAAGTTATTCAACAAAAAACCCTCAAATTTAACGAAAATGTTTGCGCACGGCTATACAAAAAAGTCACGTGAGCTATCAGTCTAACATTTTTAAGAGTTAAAGTCGGCCGTTTTTAGGTCTTTAACATTCGGATTAAAGACGGCTGTTTTAGAGCAGCAAAACTATAAGGTGAAATGACGTGCAAATACACATGTATTGGCTAGGCCAAGCAAACTAGATTAGCAGTTTCAACTCAAGTTTTCAAAATGCCCCAAGTTGAACAAAAAAACAGCAGTGATAAGAATTTTACAGCAAATATTCATTCATGAGTTAGCCAGGCCGCGTTTTTTTGTTCAACTTGAGGCATGATGGTGGATAAAACAACATACATAGCCTAGCTAACCAGTGAATGAATATTTGGTGTAAAAATTTATATCAGTGCTATAAGTGTAGCTACCACTTTGATCGCCAATTTTAATTTCATTACTTTAAGTCGCACACTCAATCCTATTTTGGCCGCACATTTTTTTCACACCAAAAGTGTTTTTGATTAGATTATAGACGGGTGTACCTTCATGTGGGTAGTACATTGGCCATCCACTGGTACAAGGCAAGATTATGTCGATGGTTTTACTGCATGTGTGTTAGTAAATTTGTCCCACTCTGATATGCATCTTGTTTTTGACCATTATTATGATTTTTAGCATCAGAAGCATTGTGAGACAATGTCGCATTGGTCAACAAGTCCGATGTCATATATATCAGTCTTACTCTTCAATCCAAAGCAACTGTTGTCAAAGTACTGTCCACAGGCCACAGACGTTATCATTTTGGAGGTCCTAACGCAGACAGGAATGAAGTCATTAAAGAAGCAACTTTACTTGCAGCCGAATGCTATGGAAGCAAGCCCACTCATACGAACATGTCTGACATATGCTGTGACACCTGGTTAAGGAAAACTTCTAGAAAAATAATGAGGAAGTCTTTGCTAAAAATGCCAAGAGAGCTCGTCTTCAGACATGTAGGGTTTCTCAGATTTTGATCCAACTGAGTTTGTATGGGAACGTGGCATATTGACAAATATTTTTTTTTCCTGTTACGTTATCAGCTGAAAAGCCAGTAGTTCCACCTGAAATACACCAGATGGTTTGCTGTAGGTGTACAAGTGAATAACCTTGTTCAACAGCCAGGTGTAGCAAGTCAGTTGTCCTTTGAAAATGTAGTAAAAGCAACAGTAACTGGAATAATAATTGTGTTTGTGTTAGTTAGTGGTAAGCATATAGTGATATATGTATTTCATCAATTTCATAGTGGTTAAGATATGTACAAGTTATATTGCAAGTTGTTGCAATGTGTATTGCCTAAATTGATAAGATAATTTAATAACTGGTTATATAATAGGGACTTGAAGATATATGATTGTGTATATATACAGTATAGTTTTTTTTTGTTACAATATAAGTATATGAAGAAGCTGGTTTTCGTCAAGTATTAGGTTATTTCTATGCTTAGTTCTAACACTGGAGACCACTGTTGCAGGAAATGATTAAGTGAATATCCCACATCAGAACTGTGAAACTAAGTATGGATTCAATTTGTGTATCGTAATACATATATGTTTAGGATATGTCTACATGGTATTTGCATATTTCTAACCCCTGAAAATATTGATCATGGCTGCCATTTTAGATATGAAATTGATCCAAGAACAATTAGAAATGCAAAGTTGAAATCAGAGTCATCAAAAACCTTGGTGTAGACATATATTTTGTTGTAATATCGCAAGCAGAAGCTGAGATATGGGCAAATATATGTTTTGGTAGCCATCTTTGCCGCTATCTTGAATATTTCGAAACGATCAAGAATGTTGAAGTGGCATCATTCAGGTTCCAAATCAGCTCATCCAAATTGTACAAAATCAATAATAAAACACTTGCTAGACGCTAATTCCAGATATGATACTACTACTACTACTGAACCATTTTGAAAGTCAGTGCTACCTGTATTTAATGGCAGCGCCGCTTATTTTTCTCGCGAGACTTGGCAACACTGACTGTTATTCTGGTGTTTTTATACTAATTACAGATCAACATATCATGCTATGCTTCGCCAGTATACGCCATAAGACTTCGTGTCCCGTGAATGACTAACACAAATAGCATTTTTTTAAACTGAGGCTTTGTATGTTGTTAAGTCCGGATATTGATATTGAGTGAAATCAAACGATAGGCCAAGCTACACAAATAAATAGTTCGTCAATAGATTCCATTTACAAATTTTCTCTCGTACCTGTGAAACTTTCTAGTACTGGGTTGGAAACACAGATTAAAAATATACAGCGTTGAAGTAAAATTTACTCCAAACTAAATGTCAGATTCAATAATCAATCTCGTATAGTCTCGTTTAACACGTTTCATATTGTTCAAATCGTTTCTTAAACATTTTACGAAAATTCTAGTTATGTAACGTAACATCTCCCTCGCGCCAAAAATCTCAATTAAAAAAACAAACAAACTTTGCAACAGTATATTACTGGGATGATCCTTCAGAAACACGGAATAAAAGTTTAGTGTTCGTAGAATTAATGCAATATTTACAGGTGATAACTAAGTTACTTCAACAATGTAGTTTTAAAAATCAATCTCATTTTGCGTTTATTTTGTACTGTATATCCTGTTGTAGCTGATAAAACAAAATAGCTGTATCAGCAAATAGCTGAGCAATAGTTACGTATTTATCGGTGTGATAAGAATAAAATACTACCTTGTGTGATTTAAATCCAAGTTAACCACCACAACAAGAATTTCCCTCTTGGCGAAAATGACCTTCACTATTCAAAAGGCAACAAAAATAAGTGGACTCTGTTGGCACGTGTGTATAGTTTCGTCTTCTTGGAATATCAAATCGTGATCGGTGACATTCTATACAGGAGCACAGAAAAGAATGATCTCTCTTCCCCTAAAGGTTTTTCTCTGTACAAAATAAATAAATAAATAGTTTTCGAAATTAGAATATTCAAAGAAATATTTCCTATGCATGTCGATCTAAAGCTGCATACATTTTTGGGTGATCAAGAATTCTAGCAGTTATAAAACACACCTAGAAAAGTACAAGTAATATATGCAATGTAATGTAAGAAAGCAAACACTCATCAAGGTCAATTATCGTACACAAATGAAACATCAAAACCCAATTGAATTTAACCCTTCAAATCTGCGTAAAAATGCAAAACCAGTTTAAAATAAACAAAATTGGCCAGGTACACTTCACAAAACCAAAGAAAACATTCTATACGTTTCACACAAAATATTTATCAGTTGTACATAGTAAAACGTTTATTTATTTTGTTCACAATGTTCACCAGGTTTATTTGGCATCATAAGAACAAAATAAAAGTTTTACTATGTACAACCTATAAAAACTTGTATGAATTTAAAAAAACATAGTTCTTTTTAATATTTAATTCCATGAGTTAATAATTCTAACTGAAAAACTAATTAATCAATGTTATTATTAACTTGAGTGTGGGTTGATCCTGTGGCAGAGACAGCAGCAGACAGTGTTAGTAGCTTTGCCATAAATACAAATTATTAACTCTTTAAGGCAATACACTGCTACTGATTTATTTTTCTGACAACCTGCTAAGCCTAATGCCAAAAAGAAAAAAGTTTTTTTCCCCCAAACTGTTTGATTTGGAGCATTTCAAAAAGTATGTAATCAATATCACACCAGTCAGTAACAAGACAGAACCACACTAATCACAAACCCTAAACTTAGAATATAAATGACAACAAATATTAAAAGAAACACTTGTTAGCCATTTTAACAATATTATATGATATTACACTGTGTAACATTTTGATTTGATGTCATATATGTACACTAGTGAATAATCTTACACTGACATATCAAAATAAAAGTACATTATCTTTTATTAGTTGGAATAAATGTTTGTTTGCTGAAAATAAGAAACTGACCTTATAAATAACTGTGTATATAACCAGTTCTTAATTAGCAATATTTTTTTCCTTCTACAGACAAATGAAGAACAGTATGAGTCATACCTGAAACTCGCATATTTACTTAATGCAGAAAGGTGTAAATAGCAGCATAAGGCAGTAGAGAAAACCACATAGAAACTTTCAGCCCTGTGACTTCAGTTACTATTTCATAAGTTACAATGATAAAACAGTCATCCTTTTTGAAATGGGCACAAAACAATAAAAATGCCAATAAAACAGGTAAGTTTAATTTCAATGTTATAACTTAATTACAGAATGTTGGATACATACTGCACACTGTATCAAAGCTTTAAAGTTGGTTAAATCTTTTTAAAGTTTTATTGTCTTGAAGTTACCAGGTGCTTTACAATGGCTCATAAACGTTTTACCAGTTCTGTCCTAATTATCTGGTAGAGAGTTTATAAAAGCTTTTATGATAAAAAAAAACAACATTAAAAAAATATTTCTATTATGAATATAAAATATTATTAATAAATAGAGAGTTTTACTCTCATATTTTTCTGTTGAAGGATTTGTTTTGTTCAAAACTTAATATATGCTAAAAGAGTTTTTCAGCGGAACTTTAGACAGAATGGACATAATAGGTTTGAGAACTTTAATGGACTGCGACTGCCAGTTGAAAGAAAAGGAGACGATGTTTCGGCTTCTACACCTGAAGAAAGCCTCAGTATAGAAATTGAAATCTTATCTTTTTTTTCCTTTAAACAGGTAGTTCATTAAAGTTCTGAAATCTAGCTAAAACCAATGCCGTACTCTTCTAAACTACATTTTTTTTTTCCTGATTACTAGGATTTTTCCATTATTTGATGCATAAACTTAAATTTGGTAACACATAATTGCATAACAAATTAACAAAGTTTTTGAAGTATGTTTAGTCCCAACTTAAACATTGATGATTGTTATGGTGCCATGTCTGTGTTTTGACAACCGATTGTTCCTACATCTCATTAGTCCAACAGCTATTGTTGTGGTAGCTGGTGACAGTATCAGTAGCAAACATGTACTTTTCCTGTATGTTATGGTTCCTATAGCCCTTGAATCTCAACGAAGCTAGGAATATCAACTCATACATATCTTGATGTACATGAACATTGATCTGCTGGGCTAATGGACTGCCAGAATATTGGGCAGTCCCAATTGTTATAGGTTTGGTACTTCTAACTATGAAGTTTTAGTTAACATTATTAACTGTAGATTTTTAATATATATATATATATATATATATATATATATTAGAAATATGTATTGTTTTAACTATACTAAGTTAATTTTTAGTATACTATTTTTACTATGCTAGTTTCTTTTTTTTTTGACAAAATTAGAAGTGTTTTTTTAGACAATTCATTTTTTTCTCACATTTTATCTAAAAGCTTTTTCATGTTCATTGAATAATGTAGTTTTTTTTTACTGCTGTAAGAGAACAATTTAATAGGTCATTGATCTGAGGCCCTCATGTACTTTATATAATGGTAGAGCAACCTGTAATAATTTCTAGCACGTTTATGTACATTTTAAACTTCTTCCTTGTATATTTTCCGTTATGTGCATCAACAGCTTCTTTACTAAAGGTGAATAAAGATATTTATTATTCAAAGAAGATATATAGTTACATGTAGATGTAGCTATAACTATTTTCTCTCTGACTACTTGGATGATTTTTTCATTCAAGTGACAAATTTATAGAGCATGACAGATTTAACAATGGCAAGATGACTAGGATATATGAACTTAAACGACTTTACAAATAAGTATTTTCCTTTTTATTAGGTAAAAAGTTGGTAGCTTTAGTTTTTAGTTATTTTTTATAATCGCAAGCTTATCAAGGAATTATAACAATCAAAATTGATCATGAGATATGAAAACACTTCATTTCAAAAGACACAAAAAACAACAGTACAATTTATCTTAACAAGTACAACCACTGAAGTTGTAGTTTTCGATACAGAAAGCCAGCAAAACATTCAGAATCAATGAGCCTAATATTTGTGAAAAATGTCACACGAAGTCGCAGTCTTGGATTGTTTTTATCACAAATATTAGACTTCTTTTAACTACAGCTTCTAATTGAACTTGGAATGTGTTCATGAAAATGTACATGTACAACACATAATGAATGGATTAGATGACTGTCATTAAAACTTTGTAGATTATTAGATCTTGCGTTGCAAACAATTAATCTTTTTAATTACCACAAGCTTATTTTAGTGATGTTTTGATAATTTCTGTTAATATGTACTTACTAAATCACACATTTCCTCACTTTATATCATTATATGTAGAGTTAGATTATTTTGTGAAAGAAAACTATTATTTAATAATTTTTGGTATTTACCTAAAAAAGTCATATGCATAGTTCTATAGTAGCTTATATATTATTGTTTATATTGTAGGAAAACAAATTAAATTTATTTAAAGATGTTTTTTTCTTTTCATTGTACTAAACTGTAGTGGTATTTTATATGTTCCACAGGGAAAGATATCCTTATATAAGTATGGGACGATTGTTTTGTTAATTAAAGAGTTATGTAGTTTGGAACTTTGGAACAATAGTTGTTTTGATTGTAAAGAAATAAAATTTGCTTACTACTGAGTGGCCCTTCTAGTAATTTCTTCGTTAGATTAATTCAACACTTCAAAATGCCACACTTCAAATTCTAAAGAATAATTGAATCTAAAACAATTGTAAAACTTCACTGTCATTTGGTGAGCTGTTGATATCTAAAGCTGTACAGTAATCTTTTTATGTCCTCCCCAGGATGCCATATTAGTTGTACAGTTAGATTGAATATGCCATTATCACCAGTGAAAGAAAAATCAAAGCTAATACCAATAAATATAGTATCATACATAAAAATTTACATTTTTATCAGATTTTGGTGTACATTCTGTTATAGCTTACAGTGTGATATGTAAATTATTTTGGATTCCCAAACTATATAAAACATGTACAAATACAGATTTATTGTTGGGGCTAAAAAAGCTATGATTAAGGATTTGTCAATTCGAATAGGTAATGGTCTGAAATACATTATAGAGCAGTTAAATATTATCAAAGAGAGAACTGGTATTGATCCATTAATTATCATTGTTATTCCATTGAATGTCAAGATAAGATTAAAGGTTTTTTTAATAGAAACATTTTTTTCAGTATTATTTACACTAGTCTTCCTACTGATAAAATTAAAAAGTTTTTATCAATGGTTTCTAGGTCTTTTGATAATTCTGGTTGGCCAATCACAGTAGGCTATTGTTAATTAGTTATAAGGATCTTAAAGTGTCACTTACAGAATGTGGAACTGCTTCCAAACTAATAGTTGCTTGGACACCTGGACAAAGCATATCATCATCCAGAACACAAGTAGTTGCTCTCTGTTTCTTGATTCATGCAGTTTGAGAATACCTGATCCAAAACTGAATCAAATATTTGCATTAAGAACTAAAGTTTATTGGAATTCCATTCAGTGAATGAGGCATTTCCATCAATTTTTTGCAACTTTTTGTGGGATTACATTTCTGAAGATAATCTTATTTGAAGCCTGGTTTCTTTTCTGCTCATCATTGACAAATTGCTTACTTGTGTATCTCCACTATAAATTTCTGATTTTATTCTTAATTCAAGCATGGGGGATCAAGATTGATCCTCTAAAAACAAAAGAACTACATTATAATAAATTGTTCATTCAACCTTGCATTCAAATGGACCATGGTCTCTTTCTTCAATCATGGCTTCTCAGTTGGCAACCTCCTATTAGTTCTTACGGTGCTGTCAGCATTTTTCTTCTCTCTGTCAAATATTCTTGTGTAAGTTATCTACCCATGCTCTTAGCTTTTCCCATTCACACTCACATGGATTTCATCAAATTAAATAAAGGAAAAAAGATCACAAGCATTGTTCAGGTGATTGCAACTTCTTCTGAAACTTAACAACTGCTTCACTTTGGTCTTACCATTAAATTATTTTACTCCAAAGCTAAAAAGCTGAGACAAAAAATTCCAACCATCCTCTGAATACTGTCAAAACTACATTTAAGTCTTTTTGTACCTTATCAGATTCAGTCTCAACATTAACTTCTACTTTTTCTCCCCTTATCTGAAAAAGCATGTACAGTAACCCTTCATCACACTCTTCTGGCATTAAACTTACTCAGATTTTTCCATCCAGTTCTCGTCATTCAACACAGTACTCTTCTGGTTTCTCCAGTTTGTCAGTTCAGTTAAAACACCAAGCCTCAAAAAGTCCAAATAGTCCTTGCAAATTGCCACAAGCCTTTTTGTCCTCATGGTTACTTCTGATGGCCTCCACTCAGTTCCGTATATATACTTTTCCTTACCAAGTCTCAAATCATCATCTGGAAATACATTAAGATGACCCAGTCTATTTTCACTCCTTTGTCTTGTTTGCTTCTGCATTACAGACTTCAACTTTTCTTGCATACAAATATCAGGAAGATGACTATTCCTTGACCTGTAGCCAATTTCATTGAGTTAGCTCATCCATTTTTATACTTTAATTTTTCCTCTTCTTTTCTGCACATTTTGTCTCTTTTTTTACTAGTACTCTCTGCTGCTGTCAGTCATGACTTTGTTTCATATTGCTAGTTGTGATGTATTTTATTCAATTTCAGCTACCTGAGAGCAGGAGAAGAGATATTATCTGTGGCCACTCTTGGGAATTCCCCAAAACACACCCATGAGGAGAAAAAAACCACAACAGACTGTACACAGTCATCGTGTATGCCAGATAACCAATGGGGTGCAGTCAATCACTGCTAGATACAAGGCTTGCACACTCATTTGAAGAGAATCTGGAACTAGAACGATAAAGGAACCCCATACGTATGGCAGTGTTGGAAGTATGGTGTAAGAATGAGAAAGACTAAGCTTTGTTGAATGTGTAGACCTCTACATACTGCAGAATGATACCATTAATACCACTTAATAGGGAACACATACTTTTATCCTTTTTGCTGTCATAGGCTGGTCCAATTTACCCTGACTTCAGCCTGATGAATATCAATGACTACATTAAATTAGTTGATATGTTCCTCGAAGAAGAGAGGATTGACCAAATGGTATGATCTTCATACTCACTGGACTTTAGTCTCTTGTCGAGCAGGTATGAGAAGATCCCGGGAGAAGCATAAAATCCTACCAAGTGACTTCAATCACTAATGATGCTATGGAATCCACTTTCAGAGGAATGGTAGTGAATTACGAGCTTAACTGTCCGATGACTATGTTCCATATACAAATGAATTTGATTCTGTCAGAAAAATAATATGTAGTGTTCAGAATTTGCATTTAGGAAATTTTGTAAAATATGCATATCTTTCAGGTAGCAGAACGTGGATCCATTCACCAGATGTCCTGAATGCAGGTCATGTGGCTTACTTAGTTAAGGTAAATATTGTGAAGTTTTTATTCAATCTATTAAAACCAGACATGCAGAAAATTTGTTTGTTTTTTAGTATTCTTGATCTGCTACATTAAATCTCATCTTCATTGTCAACTTACTGATTTTGAATGTGTAATTTTTTTCACTACATTTTGTTCTGTTGCAAATGCTAGCTGATTAAAAGCATATATGTTTTGTATAGCTTGTTTTAAATTTGCATATCTCTGAAAGATGAAATTTCTTTCTTTTACACTTATGAATTAGTAAATACTGAATTTGATCTTAAAAGCTATATTAGTTGTGGTTGAGAAAAAAAAATCAATGTTGCCTCTTAGATCATACAGTGTTTTTTAATGTATTTTTTATTTATAGCATACTTGTTAAAGAAGTATCCCATTATTTTCTTCAGAAGTTTCCCTATATATATGTTCATAGTCAAGAATGTTTTATAGGCTACTAATAATATGAAAGTCATTAGTGGTTTTGTCTTTGAATAAATTTTGTACTTGTCTACATGTCCTAAATTGGTTAAGTACACAAGTAAAGCAATAAATTTATATTTGCTTGAGAGATTCAGCAAAGGTATTTATTTTGCTTGTGAATAAAAACCCTATAACATGAGCACTTTCGAAAGGTCGACCTTTCGAAAGAGCTCAGGTTATAGGGTTTTTATTCATTTCTATCAAGACTTCTTGAACCTTCGTGTTTTAATAACATCATGAATATTTCACTTGCGTATAATGTTATTACTACTGGCAAATTTTATAAAAGCTTTTATACAACAGATGTTTGAAATTGGCTACTGCAATTGAATAATGATGTTTGCATAAAATTTACAGTTTCTAGGGAATACAGAAGTGGATCAGCCTAAAGGTATAAATGTTGTGAAACAGGGGATTCAGAAATTGAGGGTGAGTTGTTTACAGAATTGTATTATATTTTCTGTATGATCATTTCATCAGTATGTTGACTTCATTTTATTTTATTGTAGTAGTAAAGAAATAACTCCTAAGATGCCCTCTATAGTGTTTAATTTTCTCACATAAAAATATTTTGAAAATCAATTATATGTTTTTGTTATTTAATATTACAAAGGGTGATTTACACTTTATTTGAATAATTTGTATATGGTAATGAACTGACTTGTCACCACAGATGTCAGCAAGTTCTGGCACCATGGGTGACATGTTTTTGAAGTTATACATTTGGTTCAAGATAAATTCTCAATAGACTTATACTTGGAGGAATGTAAAAAAAATGAAACAAAAAACTTTTCCAAAGATATTTTTTAACAATTTAGTGTTAAGGATACATAACTTTTTAAAAAAGAGAGCCTTCACTGTTCTTTATTGATTTGGAAACTTATGGTAACAATGAGCTCCAAAATCATCCTCCAAGCTAATTTATTTCAAGGCTCTTATCTGCAAAGTTCAGACTATGATTATTAGAAAGAACTTTCTGCCTCCAAAAGCTACTATGATGAGACTTGGCATATTTCCCTAGTACTGTTAACAAGATAATAAATAAGGATTTGAAAATGGTGAAAGCCAGTATTTACAGACTTTCATCCACCTCAAAATGAATTGTTGTTTTTATGAGAAATATGGTAAAAGAAACGAGACTTACAATAGCCATCAACCACACACACACCTGTGAAGTTTCCAACACAACTCCACTGGATCATTGTGCCTTTGGTTTACTTAGATGTGGTCATAGAAGCCAATTCTCAAACACAGATTTGAGGATCTGTGTAAACTTAGTCTTGATGTACAGTCTTGGATTAACTTTGCTGTCCTTCATTGAAACTTGTTACAACGAATTACAATGTTGGGCAATAGTGTGTGATTATAACATCAAATTGAGCGTGACAAAAAATGACAAACTCTCAGTATTGTCGTTGAGGCTCATTGTGCTGTTACTTGGTAATTTTGTTTTTAAATGGAAAGTCCTTGCATAATGAAGATGAAATTTGAAAGTGTTTTCTTAACTTCTTTCTTAAATAACTTATGGTCAAAACGTATAATGTTAAGTTGTGTTTGTATTCCATTTAATGTTGCTCTTTGTTGTTGTTGTTTTTTATGTGTTTAGTTCTCCCAGCAACTGAAGAAATCAGAAGGTGGTAAAATACCAAAAGTTGAGTTAACAATATCAGTGGATGGAGTGGCTATCCAAGATTTTAAAACAAAGGTAAACAATATTTAAAATAAAACACCACATATCACTATATTTAAATCATAAAATAATAAAGCACAAAGTCCTGTTGATGGACTTGCATAAATTACATAAACTAATCTTCAGTTTTGTGACACTAGTATCAGACAGGGCACTTACATGATGTGGCAACCTAAAAAAATGGAATTTAGTATACCTATTTTACAGACCTTGAGAAGCATGGACATAGCATAAAGTATGTTGTTTGCCTGTCTTTTTTTTGTTCAATTGTTAAATATAGTGCCCTCTCATTTAAACACAGATTTTAGAGGATGCTAACACATTCACATTATAATGAAATATCATTGTTCATGATAGAATAAATACACGTTATGTAATAATAATACTAGTACAGAATAATTTAATGACATTAAAGCTCATTTAAGTACTGTACATACAGCATGTTTTTACTCTCAATAAAGTCTACTGCAGAAAATATTAAGTGATTTTTTTTTTTATTTTCTTTCTGGTACAAACATTTAAACTTTTCCTTTTTTTTGATTTATCACTTACTTCCATAATTTCTACTTAATAGAATAACATTATCATTTAAGAATTATGCTTTTTACTTGTTTTCTTTCATTGTAGATAAATTTATCCTGAAAGTTCTGTGTGACATCACTTCCAGAGCAGAGAAATGAGATTGATAACATTTCCTTTGAGATTTACTAAAACAAAAAAATTTAAAATTACCACAAAAACTTTTATCATTCAAATGAGTAAACTCCAAAGAGCACAATAACACTGTACCTGCTGTAGTTCCAAGTCCCTGTTGAAAAAACAACAGAGAATTCGAGCCATAATCTGTCATGTACAACTACTGTGTCCATCCTCCTGACAGTCAATAGTAATTTCACCTTGCCTTCCTATCTTTTAAAGAAAGTTGGATAACTGTATAGAGCTCAGGGTACCACCCACAATATCATCATGTTAATGATTTAAAATATTGCCTTTTTAAATAAAAACAATACACACAATATTAAATCTAAAGAAATGCATTTTAATCAAAATTATAACACTCCTATGTGAAAATTTGGATTATATATTAGTTATAAATAGTTTCGTTAATTATCTGTCATGTCAAAATCACATTTGTACATGTCTATTAACTTAGAGTTTGTTAAGAATATGACTCGTATATTTTTCACATATATATAAAATAATAGCTGTATCTTTACTGTTTCATCAAAATACCTAAATCATTTCACACAGATAAGAGGTATAATGGTTAAATGTACTTGACTTGAAATTCATGAAGGCATCACTTTAAGTTTACTCCCTCTTTGTGTTTTCCAGTGCTTTCAAAATATTTCTTACTAGCTAAAACACGTGAAGGTTATTTTTATCGAGGTGTCACAAATTATAGTTTGATACAAAAATTGTATAAATTAGCAAACAGACCTGCACACACTTGTTCATTAAAATCCTTTAGTATTTTGTCACTCAGAACAAATGATAATGTTATGATTTTAATTATTATTATTGTTTATGCAGTTTTTCTCCACAAATTGTTATTCGTATGTAAGAATAAACCTTCCATTTACACGTGTTTACCCTGTAAAAATAAGCTAAAGCTTTTTTTTTTCTGCATCATTTGAAATTCAGTTAAAAAACTTACATAAAGAATATGTTTTGAAAACAACACAATTTGAGTTCTGTGGAACTAAAACTCAAGTTAAAACAACAAGATTATTATGGACTAATAAAATTATAAATGTTGCCTGATGCACAATTTTTATGTTGACTTTTGAATGACATGCACATACTTACAGAAAATAATGTGAAATCACAATATAACAGTTTATTTAAATAAACACACTTTTTAATTGAAAACTGCATGCCATTAGTGTTATTTTAATACATATATAATTTGTGTATTCATGTTGCTACAACACTCATGTTATGGTTCACAAAAGTTTGTTTGGGAGACATAATTTTTGTTGTGGTGAAGTAACACAATTTTTATGGTAGTCTATATCCCCCCCTACCACTTTTGTTTAACAGAGTTTACTGTTAAATTACTTTATAAATATATATTAGCTATGTACCAGTTAAGGAATATCATTGTATCAATTATTTGCTGTATGTGTTTCCAAGATTTTTTTTCCCCTTCAGATACAAGTAAAAATTGCTATTTTATCAAAGCCATTAAATATAGTTAAGTTTTGTTGCCACTTATTATTGTGGTTCGTTGCTGATTTAATTTTTTTTCTATCTGCTGTTAAGAAAATTTTCCACCAGTATCCCCTTCATCGGATATCATATTGTGCTGATGACAAATGTGATAAGAAGTTCTTCAGTTTTATTGCCAAAGAAGAAAATGAAAAACATAATTGTTTTGTCTTTATAAGTGACAAACTGGTAAGTTTTATTTTGAATTGAACATTCTTTGAAGTTGTGTTCAATATTCAAATTCATTTTGTTTTAAATTATATAGATGAAATACCACAACTTATATTATTATAATTTTACAGTTAACTATTACAGTTCAATAATTGTTTTAGCCATTTTTTCTCTCTCTCTTGTGCCCCACATTGGCTCGGTGAAAAGTCAGCAGGCTTACAACACTGAAAATAGATTATTTGATACTCATTGTGGGCATGGCACATTTAGCTCATTATGTAGCTTTGTGCTCAACAACAACCAAGCCAAACTCTGTGGTTTTGTTTTTATCCCTAAGAATCTGAATTTTAAGAAAACATTTGTAACTTGTGGAAAACATCTTGTATTTCAGTAGTATGAATTTAATATGTATCTCACTTTGAAGATGTATTTCAATGAATATGTACATCACTTTCGAGATGTATTTCAATGAATATGTACATCACTTTCGAGATGTATTTCAATGAATCAAATATGTACGTCACTTTCAAGATGTATTTCAATGAATATGTACATCACTTTCAAGATGTATTTCAATGAATTCAATATGTAAGTCACTTTCAAGATGTATTTCAAATATTTTTACAGTCAGTTACTTCACTTTTTATATTGGCTTTTAACTGTTCTCTGTAGATACAATTTTTGATCAGAGTTTCTTGTGTTGATGTCATTTACTCATGGTTTACTTTGTAATCAACTTTTTAAGTGTATTTGTTATTTCTGTATTTGTATAGATAATAACTTTCATTTTTATCAACATGATATGAATTTATTTACTCTACTAACAGCGACAGAGATGTGTGCCTGAATAATTTCACAATTTTTCTTAATTAATTTTCAGTCTCAAGAAATAACATTAACAATTGGACAAGCCTTTGACTTGGCATATCGTCGTTTCTTGGAAACCTCTGGGAAGGACATGGAAATGAAGAAAAATTACATGATTCTGCAGAAGAGAGTGAGTTATATACTTGGCTTCCAATGTAATTTACCGAGTCAACAAAAGAGAGAAGAAAATCCTGTAGTATATTATTGCAATGGTCTAAGTGGAATTTTGATATTTGAACTGAGTTATTAGTTTTAATTTGAAATTTCATACTAAAACAGTGCATAAACAAAACCTTTGTTCTTCAAGATATGAGATAAGAGCCCAGGCCTTGAAGATACTAAAGCTTCACTGACAAACATCTCTTTCGTGTAACTAATATTTGGTTTAACAGAATGAACACAAGACTGAGAGAAGGATTGTTCACTTCAGGCATTATGGGGAATATTGCAACAGTGACTCTAGGTCTAATATAATCTTACAACCATGGCCTTAAGTCTAATATGGGCTTAAAACCATCCCTTAAATCTAGTATGAGATTACAACCATGGTGTCCCTTGGTGGGCCAGTGATAAGTTTTACAGTGCTAAAATCTGGGGTTTGAACCTCCACAGTGGAGAGAGCGCAGACGCCCATAGTGTAGCTTTGCACTGAGAAACAACATTATAACCATGGCCATAAGTCTAATATAAGCTTAGAACTATGGCTTTAAAATCAACAGAAACTATGCTGAGCTCAGACCAATTACATAACGATCTCTAGTGTTTAAAACTGAATCAAAATATTTCTCAGAAAACTAGACTTGTTTTAGATTTAATATATATTTTAAGGGTGTATTCCTACATTAACTGGATAACCGTAGATAAGAAATAACTTTACCCAAAATATGACCATTAGCTTTTTCTTTTGGTTTCCATTTTTGTAACCTCGTAACCATAAAAGTTTTTAAGTGTTCTGATACACATTTAGTAGTCTGTGTTTAGCTCTGTCTACAGACTGGTTAAATACAACACAGAAGCCAAATAAAGGTAATACAGTGTAGCATGTAGCACATTTATATGAGAATACAAACTGCAAATAGCAGAAAGTTAAACAGGGTGTGTGAAGATGAATGAAAAAAGTTTTTAATGGTAAACCAAAAAAAAAAAACTTTTTCGTATTTGATTCTAGCTTTGATTTTTACTAGTCGTAATATGAATAAGTAATAAATTAAGTTTGTAGTTAAGCACAAAGCTACACAGTGGGCTATCTGTGCTTTTCTCACCACAGGTATCAAAATCTGATTTTTAGCATTATAATCCTTCAAACTTCCCACTGAGCTAATAACTTACATTCAGTTGAGTACTAAGAGACAATCCAATTAGTCTTGCCAACTGGTGCTTATCCTTCATGTAGAGGCTGACTGCTTCTCAGAAAGTAGAAGAAAGTTTCTTTACTGCTGTTACCAGTGGTCTTCTGGTTGTATATTGTTCTTTTGATTTCCTAGCTACATGCAGTAATTTGATTTTGAGCAATCTCTATCTTTCTAAATGTTGATAATAAAGATCTTCCGTGGTTACTGTTTTCACCTTATTAATGCAGAGGAGGTCAATATCCGGCCAGTAGAGTCATGCTGGATTTGGTAAAGGGGCTTATCTTGTTAGCTTGATTGTTTAGTTTTACCCCTGCCTGGCTTGGTACACACAACCATATGATGGTATTACCATGCAGTTGCTTTGCTTTCTGCCATCTATCTGGGGACCAACCACTCTGAACGTTTTGCAGTTCTTGCTTCCAGCTCCATCCTTGTGCTTCTTGTGGGAAGCTCGAATGCTGTTGCTCCACAAATTAATGAATATCCAACCAATCCTCTCACTATCTATGGTGTAGGAGTTGTCTGTGGCTATGGTGACAAGTTATTGACTGTCAAACATGGTTTTCATATAGATGCTGGCAAGCCTTTTCCACTTCATCCTCTACACAATCTGTGTATTTTCAACCTAGGTTAATTTCCACAGATCTCAGTGGTGCCAGATGTTTTTTCAACATAGGGACATCTGAGTTCTGGTAATAATAGATAAACTCAATGGTTGTGTCCAACCATGATTGGCTTTTAGGCACTCATCTGCCTGGTTAGTGTCTACAGTGTCATGGTGGAGCTGGAATGTCCCAACTGAAAAGGACGGTGGCTTTACACTGTAAGACCTTAGGAATAGAAACTTGCCTGTAAGTTCTGTTGATACTCAGCATAGTTGCTGAAGATTGTGAGGTGTAGGAGGACTTTGATGGGGGTGACTAAACTACATCCAAACTCCAATCTTAAATGGGTGTTTTGTATCTTTGCAATTTTATTTACCTGTGTAGCCCTCATTCTGATCATCATAATGTAAGAATTAGCATAAAGGATTAACCAAAAAGCAGTTAAGTAGATTTTGAAAAACTCAGAAAATTAGGAGCTTTTAAATCATTTACTTTTCTTCTTCAGAATTAAAACTGATCATAGGTAGTGCATAATCCAGGATGGAGTGAATAAGACTTTGGAAGAGTATAAGCAGGTGACATTCTTCAGCTCCATTTCCTACTGCAATTTATATTGCATTGATGCATTTGGTAACTCTTGTTATCATGATGTTAATGTCATTAGTGAAGTTATCTGTCAAATATTACACCCCAGATGCTTCGATGTTTCTTCCGTGTAGAAGATTATAACTAAAAATTTTAAATTGCAGATATTAACCTGAGAATTATTGGTTTTACATTATAGGTATTTGTTAATTCAAACTGGGTGTATCCTACATTTATATTTAGACATTTTAGACTTATATTCCATTTAATGTTGTCTAAGCCTAAAATTTGGAAGTAAATTCTTGTGAATTATACACTTAGTATTTAGCTGTCATTATATTACAGGTATTTTTCAAATGTAACTACTAACTAAAGGAATGTTAGTGTACCAAAGAAGTTTATTACCTCTGCCACCAAAGGTGGACGGAGGTTATGTTTCACCCCTGTGTGTGTGTGTGTGTGTATATGTTTGTCAGCAAGATTTCTCAAAAACAGCTGAATGGATTTGGATGAAAGTTGGTATACATTTGGACTATGATTCAACTTAGAAGTGTTTAGTTTTTGGACGGTTTAAGATCAAGGTTACGAAAATAAAAATCCCTATTTGTTAACCGAATTTTTTACACTATTTTTGCCCTATAATAAGTAAAAAATTGATCTGATTTTGATGAAATTTGGTGGACATTTGTAGAATGTTGTCCTGCCAAAAATGGTCCGTGTCTGTTGATAATGGTGGATATACGGACACATTTTCGTACTTTTTGAGAGCCGTACATGATCAATGCTGCATGGTGGAGGTATGCACTCTACAGCATGCCCCTCTAGTTTATTCATATATTTGCTTTATTATAACCAAGCCTGGGGTAGGTATATCTCAACAGTACATGAGTTTAGTGGAGAAGTTTTCTGCTTATTTATATATCATCTGATTAGGAATCAATTATTTTACCGAGATTAGTTTGGATTTCATATTTTTATGTTTACAGGCTTATTATTACTGTAGATACTGCTAGTCCCACAGTGGAAACATTTGGCCTACCAATGTAGATATAAACTTCCATATTTTGTATTTTTACCTTTCCTGAACCATAGTTAATTTAACAAAAAGTCTAACTAAATAGTTGGTAATTTTTTTCTATTTAATGTATAAGATATACAGTACTTAACATATGTAATATTAGTGTATAATACATACAAGTTAATGTATAACATAACATGTGAAATATAATGTCTGGAATTTTGGTTTGGTAAAGTTTTCTTAAATCAAATGAAGTAGAAGTAATAGTCACATATTTTTACTTTATTTTTTTAATCTATAGATAGTTAACTGATCCCTACAATTCTTTAGGTACAGGAACTGGAAAATGAGAATGCAGAATTACGTGAGAAAATCGCTAAACTCCAAACTTCAGGAGACAGAACTGATGGGTCAAATAAGAACCAACAAGAGGTTTTGAGAGATTTTCTTTTAAAGAGATTTACTTTATATGAATTCTGAATTTACTCTTCATATTTTGTATAGTACAGATTTTACAAAGAACCATAGTTTATTTGTCTGACAGTAACCTTCAGATTAATTTTACATGTCATATTTAATTAGTTACATATAATTCTGACAAATATTCAAACAAAGAACCATTGTTTATTTGTCTGACAGTAACCTTCAGATTAATTTTACATGCCATATTTAATTAGTTTCATATAATTCAGACAAAAATTCAAACAACCTCATTTTTGTGATGTGCTAGAAGCTATGAAATACAGCATGATTATTATAACACTTGAAAGCTGGCAATTAGTATGTTTTCTCTTGTAGTTTTGTGCACTCTTTTATGATCATTGACTGTTATTTCGGTAAACATTAAGTGCTGTAGAATTTGGAGGAGGCATTGTAAAGTTTGAATTGTTAATTCAGTCATTTCATTAGACATAATTTTTAATTTTATTAAAGATTTTCATGAAGTAACTGTGCATGATTCCGTGATTTCTCATTAGAGAGAGAGAGAAAAACTGTTATTGAAATGGTCCTTTCAGTAATACAACTTTTTTTGCACAGCTCTTCAAAGTTATGGTCACATAAACAGATGTAACCATTGAACTTTAGGCCTCTGTACTTTTCAAAAAGTGTGTGGTCTGTTAGAGTACTAGCATTTACAGTAGACTCATTAGAATAATATGTACATTAAAGATTTATTTAAGCTGATTAGAGATTTTGAAAAGAAACAAATTAATCTATGCTAAATGTTTATTTTCATCAAATTGAAAAAATACCTATGTAGCAGTAACTGCTTTGTGTAGTTTAGATGAGTTTTTACAAAGTTACAAATATTTTTATTGGAAAACAAAACTAATAATAATAACTCTTAAAATATCTTACATTATTTTTCTTGTATTTCATTGTTCCAGAGCCCCGGGTCAAATTTTGTTAATGGCACGACAACAGGACCATCCAATAATAAAGCTGTCCTTTCTTCTGGTGAACTTCAACCTCCTGTTCCACCTCGTACTTTAACAGCTACAATGCCAACAAATGTAAGTTTTTGTGCTATTGAATTATGTTGTTGTTGTTTTTTTGTGTGTGTGAACACCCACATGCGTGACCCACTTTATATTTTTTAAACAGTGCAGTACAGGATCAAACGAAATGAACTATCATTGTTACTGAGTATAAATAATTAAGAATATTTTGAGTCTAATATTATTGTATCTTTTATATTTTTATTATTAATCGGGAGTCTCATTAGCAGTAGTAATTTTCAGATTTGTTTTTACAATTATCAGCAAGAAAACTTTTTCTAACAGTTATGTGAATAATGATATCAGATTTTTTCACATGGTTATGTTTATGTAACCTCTTTTTATTAAATTAGTGACATAAAATTTAGTTTAGTATTTATTACATAATATAAATAATTTTTGATTTATTTTTTGGAATTTGTTGAATTTAGAATCTTCTACTTGAGCTATCTGATATAAATTTCCAAGTTCCAGTTGTGGGTCGCCGACTAGAAAACCTTGATCTTGATATCGTAGAGGATTTCAACCCTAGAGGAGAACCTGGATTTCGGAATGGAGGTGATTTCAATCAGAATGGTAAGAAACAAGGTAATATGTTTATATATATATATATATTGATGTTTTACTTATTGTTTGTAGGAGCTTATTCTTAATTCAATGACGAGATTTTGTTCTTACTGTTGTGATCGCCTGTAAATTGTCTTAACTTATATTTATCAAACTAATATTCTTTTTCGTGTATGTAAACATTTGAAGAATGGCATGTGACTCTGTGAATTTAGTGATCTTTCTGATGAAGTGAAAATTAAAAATATGCAGAAATCAAACTTTTGTGATGACTTGCAAAGCAAATGCTTTAACACTTCGATTACTGCAAGTATCAATTTTCCACTTGTTATTGAGGTCAGGACTTTTAGGGTAGGTCAGTTGGCTTATGAAGGGCAGAAATCATTTAATGTTGTTCCATTCAGCCAAGAGGATCATGAATTTGAAATCTACCCAATCTCAGTATTCACTTAATCACAATTTTTATTAAAGCTAGGTTGATATTTTCTTTGTTTCTTTCAGTGACATTTGATAAAGCTGATCAAACGAGTTTTAGCCTAACTAGTTGACTCATCTGTTCAGCAAGTAGGGTCATTATTTTGAAATCCACCCAGTTTCAGTTTTCACTTAATCACAATTTTAAACTTTTTATTTTTTTATATAAACTATAATAATACTTTGTTTCTTTAAGTGACATTTGATGATGCTGATCAAATTACAACTATTTTATTATTATCAAAGGTATAATAATACTTTACTTCTTGAAGTGACATTTGATGATGCTGATCAAATTACAGTTATTTATTATTATGAAAGCTATAATAATACTTTGATTGTTTCTTTAAGTGACATTTGATGAAGCTGATCAAATTATAGTTATTTTATTATTATGAAAGCTATAATAATACTTTGTTTATTTAAGTGACATTTGATGATGATGATCAAATTACTACTATTTTATTATTATCAAAGCTATAATAATACTTTGTTTCTTTAAGTGACATTTGATGAAGCTGATCAAATTACAACTATTTTATTATTATGAAAGCTATAATAATACTTTGATTGTTTCTTTAAGTGACATTTGATGAAGCTGATCAACCAAAAGACGTGTTTGGAGCAGAACCACTTATGCTTATAGATGAGGCTGATGATCCCTTTGGGATGGGAGATTTTAGTGCCTATGGAGTAAAGCCCCAGGACTTAGAAGATGCTATTGGATTCATTGATAAAAGATTGTCAGAAATGAAGGTAAAACTTAGAACTATCTATTTAATTCTCACTCTCTCTCTATATGTATATATGTTTGTATATACACACACACACACACACAATTAGTACTTTTTACTCTGGTGGAATGAAAGAATTAACAAAAAATATCAAAAGACTGAGGATTTCAAGCACTTTCAAATCTATATAAATAATAAGCTTGCGTTTGTCTGTCCGGAACTTATCTGGAAAATTTCTCGATCAAATGTTACAAATTTCATATAGTTAGAAAGGCCTTTGTCTGAGGAGTCCAGATTGCATATTGGCTTTTTCATTCAGAATCACTTCACCTGTTTTGCTTAGTCAAACTTTTTAATGCAATGTGTATGCTACATAATGTCATTGTCATCACGTGATGACTGGCTTTATTTTCAACTTTAGTTGTTTTTTTTATTTGCAAGGTATTTCACACAAACGACAATTAACCCACACTTAATTTTCCAAAAAATGAACATTACACTAAATACTCAACTTATTTATATGTAAAGTTACACATGCACAGTTCATTCAAATCCATATACTTATCACTTTGTGAACATTGATTCGGAAGTTTCTGTATATTCAGCTAAGTTTGCATTTAGTACAACTGTACATTTACTTTACTTTACAATGATTTAGCTTTGGCTCATTTCATAGACTGCTATGAACACCTCTTAGCTACTTTTTTTATTAGGGGTTTTATTCTTCGTTTTTGTGAATTTCTTTGTTTCATCTTGTAAAACCAATATCATAACACTGAGTGCTCATAACTGTTTCATCCTCTGTACACTATTATAAATCCCATTATTTTACTTTATTGTTTACTTTATGTGTAGTTTTATTAAATAGAGTTACATCTACGTGAGTTTGTTTGTCTGATCACGTTAAATATTTTCAAATAGACCAGGAGTTATCAATCTAACACATAGCGCCTACAAGAAAGTGTAGCTTAAATGCCGTGTGTGAAAATGATAGAATAAGGAAAATTCATGTAAAGGGCATGAAAACTACTGCAAATGTTTTGCAGGTAATGGCTAGAAATTAATTCTTCTTTTTCAGGACTAAAAAGAGTCAAATATCATCTGGCCTGATGAGCTGTAGCATTAGACAAAAATGCCACATTGACACTGGATGTGGCAGATATAGTGTGGTTTAAATACTATGGCTTTTAACTACGGACATTAGTTAAGTTAATTATTGAAAAATGTAAACATTTAAATAATTCTTAGATGGAACCAGTTTTTAACCCTTCCATTACGGGTTGGGCGGAATCGAACCAGCTTGTAACCATGAAAGTAATCATAATATGATTTTTGATAATGTATGCATATCTTTACAAAATTTTGCAGGTTATTGGTAAATAAACATTAAAAGGCTTTCAAATACAAAATATCAGGTTTTTCAATTAAGTATTAAGGTTTTTTAATTGAAACTTTTCTTGTAAATTTTTTCTTTCAGGATGTTGACTCTCCAACATGTAAAGTAATTTTGATTTTAAGATTAAAAATACTTTTATCCATCATAACATTTTCAAATTTTACATGCGAAATCTTTATAACCTCCAGATAATTATCAAATATTTTATAGAAAAAACTTTTTTATGTTTTATTTTCACTACTGTATCTCTCTACGAGTACTGTCGATTTGATTGATCTTGTAACCACCATAAAAAAATTGGGAAATAAATACAAATTATGCCTTTTTCATTCTAGAATGACTACAGATTATAACACGAAAACATAAATTTTTAGACTAAATAGCTAAAATCTCGTAACATTATACATTTATATATATGTTATTTTTATTATATTTATCTTTCAACCGTGCCTGGCTAACAATAATATAGAACTATCCTTTAGTCTTCACAAAGTGACCTGTCTTGGCTGTGTCTTAGTGGAGTAGTATTTTGTAAAATACAGTCACATTTCAATTATTATATATGTATATAGATTATTACAATTTAGAATTAAGTTTTTAAACTTATTTTATCTAAAACAGAGAATAGTAAATATAGAAGTAAAGCATAACAGTCATCTCTTCTAGTTACCACCTTTGTACTTGGTTGCTGGTTGATGTAGGTTGTAAAGCTTTTTAAAATTTTGCATGTGGAGGATATGAAACAAAATAATTTTTTTCAGGTCTTATATATATACAATTGAATAAACAAAAAATCATAAATTACTGTATTGATATCATAGAATTCCACTACAATTTATCAAGCTTAGTAACTAAGCTGTATTTAGGTCTAAAAAAAATATGAAATTTCGAGCAGACTCAATCTACCACCTTAAAATCTTGGTTCGAAGGAACGATATGGTGTCCTGACACTTGAAAATGGCTAAGAAATCCACTAGGGGGACAAAAATGAGTGGAGCCACTGTGTTTGATTCATTATATGAGTGGTATCTCAGCAAATAGAAAAGATATGAGGTTATATTTTATATCCTAGCTTGTCAATATCGGTAATTTGCGTTCTTAATTCATACGAAACTATAGACTTAGTATTTTGACATCACAAACATCTAGTCTGAACCAGTGCTGTATTCAACATACCATGTGACACAAAAATCAGTGTTTAACTGTTTTATTTTATATTTACTCTTAAATTAAGAAATTGAATAATGTATAATACTAAAATTTGAATTATAATCTACATAATTTCATGAAATAGTAGTTCAATAAAATTTTGAATGCAAGTCAACAAATGCAATGACATGGCCTTTGAACCATGACCCATCCGGAAAGGGTTAAAGTGTGGCATAAGTAATATAAATACTAACATATCATTATATTAACTAAACAACAAAGAAAGTGAAATCTCTCTCTTCTCCTTTTTATTTAATTTGGTAGTGACAATTGCTAACTCCAGCTGTCTTTGTGTGTTCCAAAATTTCAGAGTGGGTAATGAATCCATGTAAGAACAAATTACATTAGTGCTAGTCTATTTTATATTATGTAGTATGTAGGTGTTTAACATTGCATGAGATCTTTTGGTTTTATTGAACATACTACTGTACATCATTTCAATTCAGAAACCTTTATCATGCTCACTAATCTAAGAAGGTAATTTTTTTATGTAAAAAAAAAGTATTTTTGTGGTCAGACGTATATTTTTTTTGCAAATGTATAAAACCTGTTATCTCTTTTGTAATAATAATTTTACTTTTATTCCAATTAGAAGTTTTCTGGATTAGCTATTCATATCATAATTTGTCAGTTTTTTTTAATGGCAATTCCATTCTGAATCCAAATTTTTCTAAAACCTATTACTTTGCAAAAAAAAAAAAGTTTGTAGTTGATAGTTATTATATATGTAACTAAATTTAGCAGTATCATTTGATGAAGTTGACCAAATCAAAAATTTATGCCACATTATCAATTACATTAATAATACTAATAATAACAATTATGCCCAGGTTTTTCCCAGTGTGGCTTCAATAGAACTTTAAATTTCTTTGGTTGTAAGTGTGTGTGTGTGTGTGTGTGTGTCAGAAGATAATTTCAGATATATAATCATATTTATGGTTCCTTTTTTTGTCTTGTTTGACTTGTGAAAAATTACATTTTATTGAGCCAATATCTAATCTTCTTTTGTTAGGATGGTTTCAGTCGTGGACTGGCCTTTGGAAATGATGACTTTACATTGGACACTTTGGATCCTTTAAATAATAAGACAACTTCAGCTCGTAATCCGAATTCAAGTGATTAAGAATTAATAGTGCATCTCAAAGTGATGATTGTTTAAAGCTTCAGAGAGTTTATAAGAATATATATATTTGAAAGAATAAGGGATGATTTTTTCGATGGCAGGAAAAACAATTATTGTCATGTTGAAATGACAGGATGATCCACCCGCTGATTATTTTGTACTTACTCAACCATAGGAATTTTCTGAACTGTTTATATAAAATAGATAAGTGATTAATTCCAGCTTTTAAAGCTGGATATTTTTCTTTAATACAACTAAGCAGATTAATTTTGTAGTTCCAATCGTAAGGATGATGATTTTATGATCTACACCTGGAGATGTAGTTCTGGAAAGATTTGATTGCTGTTTTTAGTATTTTTCACATAGACATTAGAGATTAATGTGGGTAGCACTCAAAAGTTTCTGTTAATTGTTACAACTTATGATTATCTATACGATTAAATTGCTTAAATAAAAAAGCCTGTTATGTATTTAAGAACTCTGAAGTGATCTTTTTTCTGGGTTTATGTTTTATATGTAAAAAGTTGAAATTATTTATGTATATATTTGTATTTGGGCGTTTATAAAATTATTGGTCAAAAGTGAAATTTATTTTAAACTTTTGGGGTAAAAAAAGAATCTACAATTTCCCTGTGATTGTTAAACCTAGAAGTTAACTGTATAATTTCCCTCTGATTGTTAAACCTTGAAGTTAAATGTATAATCTTTATCAGAAGAATGTTTTGCAGTTTTTTTTTAACTACCAATAAAATATTTACATTTCTTATAGCATAGTAAGTAAGCTTAAGTATGTTAAGAAAACCTGTTAAAAATTATTTAACTTAAGCAGAAATGTTCTAGAAATACATAATAACAAGTATATAGGTGAAATAGAAACACAATCAATTACTTTGGATTAAGCCAAGGTGTTGACAATGTGGCTTTATCAGAACAAACTGTACAGCATCATAGGTCGTTTGTCTTCGAGAAAGCCAGGGTGGTAAACTTTAAGATTAACTAAACATTTTTTTTTTTTGGGTGTGTGTATGTGGAGTAATGGGATGTGCTGTTATTTTAAATAACTGGCAGAAACTCTCCATCCCACCATTTAGAATAATATATAAGTATAACTTAAACTTATACATTTAACCTACAAATTAAAAAAGATTGAAATGAAGATTAATAACTTTAGTTCAAAACAAGTTTGAAGTGAAAGTGTACAATATTTGAAGCTTGCTTTATTTAAAATTAATTATAATTTTAATTTTGCAGAAATTATAAAACATTTAAAGTACTTAAAACTGTAGAGTTGCTATGTAAATTTTTATAACACCTATTGCAGTATATTTAAAAGGATGAATTAGCTAACTTCCCTCGTCATGATTCTGTATGTAAAAAACATTTGTTGTTAAGATATGACACTATGTGTTTATTAGTCATAAAATAATTTCTCCAAAAAGCCATATAATTGTATCAGTAAATAACCCGTCTCTAATCTGTGATATGTTGTGCTCAGAAAATGGGTGATGGTTTTATTTGGTCTGTTTTTTTTTCCTTTGTTAAACATGAAAGCTAAAATATTTTTAGTCAAGTTATATCATAAATAATAAATAATGTGTTGTTAGCTTTTGGATAGAAAAAAATATTAAATAAATTTTACTACATTATATTACCAAACAATGTATGTATTGATTGACGTTTTACTTTGATTTGTTGTATAATTAAAAATAAATTTCAAAAATGCAAAAATAAAGGTGAGGAAAATAATCCATCTAATTTTTCTTTTTCAAAACAAGTTTATCCTTAATTAGCTTTTCATGTTCTCCAATATTAGTTTCAATACAGAAAAAGCAATTACAGATACACATGAGTTACTGTTATAAAAAATATTTTACGAATATTTATTTCTATTATTGAAGCAGATATGTGACAAAAATGGCAAGAGATTGTCACTTCTGACAGAAAGTGTGAGAATTGGGGTTTCAAGAAATGCTGATTTCAAAAAATTTAGGAAGGCAGGTTTTAAAAGCAAGAGAGGCTACCTACTTATAAGTTCAATTCCAGCTTAATTTGATACTTCTAATGTAGATAACTGTTTTAGAACTAGTCGTCATTACCTGCATATGTGTGTGTGTCGCATTTTATTGAAAAGTAATCCAGACATCTAGTTTCTTCATTTTACTTCATAACTTTTGCAAAAGAAATTTAAACTTTAAATGTTTAGAAATTTTTTGTTTACAAACTTACTGTTCAACTTGAGACACCTGAAGAGGCTCGGCATGGCCAGGTTGTTAGGGCACTTGACTCGCAATCTGCAGGTTCGAATCCCATCCCACCAAACATGCTCACCCTTTTGGCCGTGGGGGCGTTATAAAGTGATGGTCAAGCCCACTATTTGTTGGTAAAAAAATTAGGGATGTCTGGCACAGGTATTCCTTGTATAGCTTTGCACAAAATTCAAAACAAACCAATTGTTTATTTGTACAAAATAGGGGTCGCTCTAACTCCATGACTACTAGTACTGTGGTTCTTCTAGTGTCAAAGAGATCTTATATAGAAGATGATTTCAGAACTTCTGAATCTGTGAAAAAGACTAGTATAGATTTACAAGTATATTCATTTTGGGGAATATTTTCGATCTCGGTTCTATGAATTGCATATGCCTGGAATTTTGAGGTAAACAATGTCTTTGTTTCTGTGTTGAGACGTTATAATTCTTAGTAAACCAAGAAATGTTGTTGATAAGTAGATGCAAATATATATATATATATCTTAAATAAAACTCAACCACATAAAGATGTTCGTCACACAATGTATACTCTGCTTGTACGAGTTTCTTTTACACTGTCATTAAGTCTTTCAAAACAACAGAATCTAGTTGTTTATAACAGGAAAGAATTTCGCGAAAAAAACTCAAGTTTTGTACATATTTATGTTCTCTCACCGTATACAGGCGTTGGATAGAAGACTGTAAACTTGTCAGCATGCAGTGGCGTAACTACAGAACATGGGGCCTATAATTGTAGTTACGGTTCCGGCTAATTGGGGCCCCCCTTTTGCCCACCTCCCCCGCAAAACATTATGGATATCGAAATATGAAATCACATCAGATAAACACAATATCTCGAAAGATTACGTTGGCTGGTCTTGATAGAATAGTGAGACGAAACAAAAACAGACTACACCATCTTAATGTTCCCAGAACTTAAAGTTAGCCTAAAACCACTACTCTGTCAATAACAACTCGAAGGGAACTACACAAGATCTTTATGAGAAACAAAAGTAATGTAACAATTATTGACCATTTGCAAATAATTTTGTATTGCCTATGATTCATTTATTGTATATGACACATTTTTTTTTTAGTGGCACTGTTAGTAAAAATAAACTCAAACGTACTTTATTACTACAATGTTTTGATTTGCACATATGCTACGTTAAAATTTATCAAAAAACTCGTATACTTTCACACTTAACACAGTTTTATAATTTTTATTTAGAAAAGCTGATTAAAATTATATATATGTATTGTACCTGCGTAAGGTACTTGAAAGTGTTCTGTTTCAAGAGTAAATAAAACCAAAATTAAAAGTAACAAATATTTGTATTTCTTGCTTTTGAAGTTCATATGTCGTGCTGTGTTATAGCCTACAGAGTGGGTAATTCTTTTCACGATTCATGGCATGTGCACGTTTTACTGACCTAGCGACAGTAAAAACTGCAACGTTAAGCGTCCCTTATGTGACGTAATTTTAGTGTCTACTGACAGACAACACACTACTGTAGAGTGGTGTGAGTGGTTAAAACAGGTGACATTTCCAGCGGCCTTCAGTCCCTTTTCGGAGAGAGAATTTTCCGACTAGAATTTACTACCTGACCTAGAATTGGCGATAAGAAAGTTCACTTGGTTGTTTCTGTGTTAAAATAAAGAATATTATAATGCTAGAATCCGAGGCTCGATTCTCACATCGGACGCAGCACAGAGAGCCCAATATGTAGTTTTGCGCAAAAATAATAATAACTTAAAAAGAGTTTTCATAGAAGTTATATTTCAAATATTATCCATGACTGTTGGTTTTAAGAGACGTTATAATTTCCACTTTGCATTGTTTTTTTGTTTTGGAATTTCACGCAAAGCTACACGAGGGCTATCTGC
>NW_013666176.1:334661-338972 GCF_000517525.1 Limulus polyphemus | reverse complement strand
ACCGCCAACTCTTGGGCTACTCTTTTACCAACGAATAGTGGGATTGACCGTCACATTATAACGCCCCCACGGCTGAAAGGGCGAGCATGTTTGGTGGGATGCGGATTCGAACCCGCGACCCGCAGATTGTGAGTCGAGCGCCTTATCCACCTGGCCATGCCGGGCCACTTTGCATTGAAATAGATGTATATGTGCGAAACAAACTTCCAATCCACCATCCTGTAGTAAATAATATAGTTAGGTGCGCCATAATCAATTTCATACGAGAGTTTTTGTTCTTAAGCAAAAACTGCTTGGTGAGCCATCTTTGTTGTCCTCACTGTAAGAAGCAAACGTTGAAATTTAACGTTATTAGCCTACAAGATTAACACTGAACTACCGGCCGTACGTTAAGAGTGAATTAAAAAAAATAGTTTTTGCGCTCTAATTTGACAGAAAATCTTACAAAAACAAACAATTTTAATAAATTTAGCCTAAAGTATTGAAACATATATAAATTTACATATAGCAATGTTTCATAAAGTGAGTTCAAAAGAAAAAGTTACTGTTACGCCTCTAGTCGTTAATTAATTTTCCGTAACGTCGTTCCAATGAAACTTTAGCGACACAAGTCCTTTCTTAAATAAAATTGGTTTATTCTTTCTGAATATAACTTTGCGATACACTTAATTTCAACAGTCGCGCTATAACAAAGAACTTCTCACGTGCTCAACTTCAATAATACTCAGTTCAATTACTCATTACCTACACATTGTCCCGCCACGTTGTGACTATCTTATATATACCAGTCTACCCCCAATCCAGCAATCTCCCGACAATTCACGAAGGTTCGAGAAGGAAGTGGCGTGATACTAGTCACGTGACCTCGCTGACGCAACATTACGTTACATCAGACAGTACAACTGATGTTGATTTATCTCACATGTTGAAAGGCACGATTCAACTAAATATCGAATATATTTATCATTAACTGTTGATTAAAGCAAACTATCCGCACAGATCTAAAACTTAGCCCAGTGATGAATATAGCTACTTTAATATATTGTTATCACTAGGACTATGAAGTCATAAGACTAAAACATATAAAGATTAGGATGCATCGACGTATCAGTTGGGTACCTTCGCTTTTAACCAACGAATAGTGGGATTGACCGTCACATTATAACGCCTCCATGGCTGAAAGAGCGAGCATGGTTGATAGGACGGATATTCTTTTTAATATTGCGAGTCGAGCACCACAAATAAACAAATGAAGATTTTTATTAATAACCCTTCCTGCTTTACTTTTCTTGTTTCATGTGGTTGATTTATTGTCTTGTAATATATTTCTTCTGTAACCGCGTTAGACGTTAGGTTTCTTAATACTTATAAATTCAACGTTAAGCTTCTGCAATAGTTTTCATATGTGAGTTAGGCTTGACGTAAGTGCTCCAACAGATTTGCAAAAAAATTGTTTGTTTGTTTCAGAATTTTCGCTCAAATCTCCAGGAGTGATATCTGCGCATATCCGTTCCTGATTTGGAATTAATATTAATGAGAAGGTAGCTAATCAGCAACACCCACCGCAAGCTCTTTGGCTATTCTTGTCTGATCGAATAGTGGGATCCTACTCTTATATAATCAAAGTGTGGAGCGCGTTTTTGCAGTAACGAGCCACGAACCATGAACTCTCGGATTCACAATCTGAGTACGTTAACCCCTAGTCCACTCTAGCCCAAAAGTCAATAATTAACACGCAACATGGCCCAACATGAATACAATAAATAGCTCACGATTAACGTGTTAAAGAAATAATAGTAGACTGGTGCAGGTTTGTCTCGAGTATTAAAGGCACTGACTGCAACAATTGAACGGATAGAATTTTAAACTGAATTTAAGTGGCTGAATAATGAGTATAGGGTATCCGATTTGTAAGTCAAATAACTCAAAGGGCGAATATTTATAGAAAGCCCCCATCAACTCGGACTTTCACGAACGTTTTCATTTGTGCACTTAAACAGCAGATAAAGCGTGGAGCCTACAGCGACATCGTGTTAACATCTAATAAAACAAAAAAAAAATAGAAAATAGATTCTAATACAGCTAGGGATGAAAAAAAATATCCTTAAATTATTGATGTATTATAAATTCAAGATTTTAACGTAGGCCAAAACCTGTTAACCTACTGAATTCATTGACCTCACCATGAGTAAAAAATAATATTATACATAAGGTTTGTCATTTCACCCTTTCGGTCACAAAGAGCACATAGACAGAGGTATAGAAAAAACGTTTTATAATTTAATTATATCTGAAAGTCGACTGACCTGAGAATATTATATATTTTCCCTTGTTTTAAGATAACTTGTTTTATCAAAATACGAACTTTCAGACTAGCACCACGACTCTTCACGGCATATACATATATTTAGAGGGTTTTTTTGTTCTCCAAACTCTCAACAAGCTTACTCTTATTCTACCTCTACTCTGATTTGTATGTTTACATACTGATTACGAATTTTAAAATTAATTATCATTACCCTCATCATTTATGAGCTACTGTACTGATTGTATTTTCAAATCTTATCGACAATTTATTGGTTATGTTATCGATATCAGTAACGTCATAACACTGTATGTAAGAAAAGCCATCTTGTTTGAATGTTTCAGTTATTAAACCGTTGCTTCCCGTCCCACCAAACATGCTCGCTCTTTTAGCCGTGGGGACGTTATAATGTGAGGGTCAATCCCACTATTCGTTGGCAAAAGAGTAGCCCAAGAGTTGGCGGTGGGTGGTGATGACTTGCTGCCTTCCCTCTAATCTTTTACTGCTAAATTATGAACAGCTAGTGCGCGAAATTCAAAACAAACCAAACCAGTTAAGCTGTTGGTTTAGAAACTTTGATGACTTAAAATAATCAAGATACGTCATTCATAGCTATTTTAAAGTTTTATTGTGATCATAATCAAGATCGAGAAAGTTTAGTTAGATTATCAATAATAATTCTATTCGAAGAAGTGTAACGAGAAATTAAAGTATGTCCGTTTAGGGTTAGTATGTTGGACGGTTTCAACCAGTAAATCCAAATGTTTTCCATTCCTCCTCAGAACTTTCATTTGACTCTGAACTCGATTTAGATTCCGACTCGTCAGTGTCCCAATGTGCTTTGCGTCGAATTCGATTTTGTTCTTTCTTCGCTTCGAAATATTCTATTTCCATCCATTCTTCTGAAAAGTCAACAAAGTCACTTACAGAAAGTATATTATATCATTATTCTAGTGAAAGAAAACGTGCAATACTCCCAATATCACTTGAAATACATAACACAGGCGTACAGAGTTATGGAAAGACATATATTTTAGCTACAATTTCCCTGCAAATATCGAGATGATTCGAAGACTATGATCACGTGATAAGAAATATACCCGTTCCATATAAAAATATAGCACATTGACTGGGTCTGTAAAAAAGTATTCTAAAACTTGATCTTTGGGTTTAGGAGTGGGTAACCGCACTTTCTTAAGATAAATATTCTTATATTTAGACTGTTAAACGACATACAGAAGTATGGAAATTTATTAGAACACTTCAAAAATTGTTATCTTATGAAATATACACACAAAATAATAATTTTGCTATAGAAATTAATTGGTATTTATTGCATATTAATCGTACAGTAAACTTACAATATTAGTAAACAAACAAGGTTTTAAATTTCATTTTATTTTGATAATTAAACAAATAACAGCTTGACATCTTTGTGGTATTGTGCTTATATATTTTCTCAAAGTTCTGGTGCAATTTGATTCCATTTTTGTTGATGTGGTGTTTTAGTACAGTTGGTACCTTGGCCGAGCTTGGAGACCATTAAAACACAGATTTTAAGGGTTTAAGGTTTGGACTTTATGGCAACCATTCCATCCGCTAGAGATTTCCTGAGTTTTTTCTTTACCCAGTTAGTTCGACATTTCTTGGAAGCGTGTTTTGGGTCATTATCGTCTTAACCGACATATAAAATTCTGTCCAGCCAGCTTCTTTCCTGAAAGTATTGCATAATGGACTAATATACTGCGGTATTTCGTCTAATTCCTGATATATATATAATTTTCATGAAGTTGACCAACACAATCCGCAGAGTTTTCCTTCATCCCTAACCATCGTAGAATCACTTGCATGCTTTACTGTTGGTACAAGGCATACATACATACATTCTGCAACATCTCATTGACTCTTCGGCGAACATATACACACAGGTTGAAACAAACAATTCATATTGTAACGTCTCCGTGTGTTAATTAATTTTTCCGTAACTTCGTTCCAACGAAACTTTA
>NW_013666176.1:329260-333661 GCF_000517525.1 Limulus polyphemus | reverse complement strand
CAATATGTGTACTTGTCTGTCCAAAGCACCTTGTACTGCTTTTCTAAAGACCAGGATACGCGCTTTTTTTTCCCGTAAAACACAGTCTCTTTATTATACCTATCGAAACTTTATCTCTACGCGACTGGTTAACGTCTTCAGAAAGTTTTTTTAGAATTTTTCCTTCGCTTTTTCAGGGAAATTATTCTTTGTACCCAATACCTCTTTCAACGAACTTTTCTCCACGTTCTCTGCCTTGTCTGATGTCATAAGACTGGGTTTCTTTGTATCTGTCCAATATGTACTTTACAGTACTTGGTGAACAGTCGAGATCATATCTAATTTTTCTTAAGCTTCAGTCAGCACCACGTAAATATTTTAGTCTGACTCTGTAAAAGGGTGTAAATTATTTCTGTTTTGCTATTTTTACTGCAACGCCACACTATATTAGCGATAATTGACCATGTTTTAGGAAACAAATTACCCCTGTTATACTTACATATACCTGCACATAAAACTGAGAATGTGAAAATCTCAGATTTTTGTCTGTGATGACTGGAACAGAAACTCAAAACAATCACATGTGACAATGTTGGATTCAGATTAGATATATTGAAGAACTTTTAACAGATCTAGTGGAATTAATCGTCTTTGGCTATGTGATGGTTTTCTCCTACGATTACTTAAATGTGTAGCACATTAAATTCATTGATAAAGAGATAAAATGAATAATTCTTTCACTTTGACGCTTTTTCCAGTGTTTTAAACTACAAAGGTTTTATTTCATAGGAACAAAAAATTAAAACTACAGGAACAATGGAGTATTATATAATAAATTTAAACATTACTGTAAAACCAAAGGACACAACGGTTATAAGAAGAAGTCTTCAGTGTTTTTTATCCAAGCGTTGTAGAGTATTTAGAAAATTATGGCTCTGATATTAAACGAGTTAATAAAGGACATACAAATGAAACAGAAAAATACTTTATCATACAACAAAACTAAACTAGCAATACATAACACGGAGTTTTCCTTCAAAGGTAAATGTAAATGCTTTTAAAGAACCACATTAAACACAGAAATTCTGGGTTGATATATCGAGGTTGATTGTTACGATGTAGGATAGCTTACCTTCTTTAGAAGCTACGAGAACAGCACAAAGAACAACCAGTAACCCCAAAGCCATCCAGTTCTTCATGATTTCTCAGAGTTCAGCTTAGTCCCAGTGGTTATAGACGAAATTGATTCTTTACGTAACTTAAAAGGATACTGCTCGAATAAGGTATGAGAAATATGAAAGTAAGTAACGCTCTTTTGAAACTCTGGAGTTATTTCGTCAGCTTTACGTTTCATGGGGATATGAGCCAATAGAAATCCTCACAGAGAACTAGTGGTAACCAGTAGTAGTTGATCTTTGTGGGCAGTTTAACGTTTTTTTTTTCTTTTTTGAATTGCGTTCACTCATCATTGTTATATTGTGGTACAATGTATCGTTTGTGATGTTCCTCGAGATACAAAACACTTAACAGTAGGAAAAATTAAAACGTAAGCACGAATAAAATGTTCAGAATGTTGAGTTCACAGATTCTTATACGAAACATCAGTTTTCGTGTAATTGCTTAATAGAACGTAGGAAATAAGAATAATACAGCCAACATAGTTAAAAATTCCTAATGTAAATTGCATTTTGGACTTTGTATGTGTGCGTTTAAGTAAAGCCGACATTTATGGTAGTTGTTATTTGTATCACATTTCAAAATCTGAATACCATTTAAGAAATTAAATACGGGTTTAATATTACATATATTGTGATGAAAGGGTTAATAATTCTCTAGATGTCAGCACTCACACTGACAGATTAGGAAGGACACGAGAGAAAATATTTAGCCCAACTCAAAAGCAAATGGATGAAAATTCACTTCCATCTCTATTTATTTCAACGTGTTGATGGATGTAATATCCAAGGAAGAAGATCGTGAAAGATTGACAGAAGAAGAAACAATAACTTTCCCATTAACCTATGTTAAAATTGTACTAGTTCGACACGATCTTATAGCCGTCTAGTATTGGTGCACTAATACATATATTGTTCAGAACATAATCAGATGGTCGTGACGTTATCAAGTTTCTTTCCTATATATAACAAACGTTCCTATATATAACAAACGTTCACATGCCTCAGTCTAGGAGTGAATTTAGTTAAGGAAACTTGATAACGTAACTAAATTCACTCCTAGACTGAAGCATGGTCCAACAGCTGCTACGTTTTGTTAACATAATGTCCACAGTTTGATGTCAATAACATAACATGACTTTCATCTACATTTTAAATCTCTCTCCGATATGGGCGCGGGTTGGCCCTGTTGTACAGTTCTAAATTTCGAGAACGTGGTATATCACAAACTGTTCTCCATACTTTAAGCTGTGACTGCATTACAAGAGTGATAGTCAATCCCTTATCGTGGATGGTGTATTGTAGTGTGTTGCTGACTGCCTGCTTTCCCTCTTGTCAGTGGTTCAAATTTAGGGACAGTGGCACATAGCCTTAGTAACTTTTCCATAAGAAAAAAACATATATATATATAAATACAAGTTCTTGTGTTTATGTTGATACCTAATACGTATATATTATCGTTAAGAAGTTTTCGTTACATAAATATTTACGCATAAAATGGATAAACGGTCAGTTTGGTTAACTATATGCACAACGTTCTTTCAGCTATTTACTAACGATATTGAAAGAGTTCACTGGATGTTTTTTGCTCTGTAAGATAGTGAGAAAATGAGTCTACGAAGAAATATGATTCCTAAAATCATTAGATAAATTTCATGTCTCAAATTTCAAAAGTTTTATAAGAATGCTTTGTGTTGTAGTGTATCCAACCTTTATTCCAAGCAAGTTGTCTTTTTTTTCAAATACATATCATTCTGTATTTGTATAATATTTCCATCTTATAATATTGTAGTTTTTTATATCCTTAGATAACTAATAACGATATGACGCTCACTGCAGCATGATAAATACATTCGAATCTCATGATTTATTTATAAGTCAACATTTTCTTGTTGTTAGGATGTGATGTTGCCTGTACAGTGTCCTATCAGAAACTTTCTGTTGTAGTGCAGTAGGGGAAATGACACCTTGCCTTGTTTGTTTTACAGCAAAGTTACACAATGGACTGTTTGAGCTGTGTCCATCGTGAGGATTGAACCATGAATTATGACTTTATACGTCATGAAGCTTACCACTGAGTCAAAGTAAAGAACTTTAAGCTAAATCATCAATATATTTGACATTTATGGTGACCTCATATTCTTCTCGCACTACACAAGAGAAATGTTCTTATTTGGTCTGCTATACACTGACTTTTAGAAGACATATCATGATCAAAAAAGCTTGAGTTATGGTTTTCAGCCAGGAGATCAAATAGTTGTTTTTTTATCATTCCCAAACCTATTGGTATAATTATTATCATAAAAATAAATCATATCGTTCTTAACTTAGTTTACAAAATGTACATCAATATAATGGCAACTACTTATAATAAAGTTTCTATTAACAAACCATCAATGTTTATCTTCTTTTGTCTTTTTGTTTATCTACTAGCTGTTAACGACGTAGCTGTTCCATTTAAGACATGGTAATAAAAACAACCAAAAAACATCCCACACGATTCCACTTTTCAAACGTATACTCTTTACAGTTAAGCGAATATCAAATTTTTATTTTTCCTTCTGCGTTGTTTTTCTAGGTTTAAATTATAAAAATAAAACAGTTACAGGTGTTTTGTTTGTTTGAAGTTAAGCACAAATGGGCTATCTGTGCTCTGCCCACCACGGGTATCGAAACCCGGTTTCTAGCGTTGTAAGTCCGCAGACACACCGCTGTGCCGCTGTAGAGGAGTTTTAAAATTAAAACGTTTCCTTATAAAGCTACTGGTAGAAAATATATTCATTTCCATTGGTCGGGTTTTGTTTACTCGAGCCGTTACTTATTGAGTATAAATTAGTTCTATAAACGACTGGTTGATATTGAGTTTTTTGAAGGCTTGTGGAATTCACCTGTCATCATTAAAACGTAATATCAAAGAGTACTCATACTTTACATGAGAGACTTGTTTATTACAACTTCTTTATAGAATGATTATCTAACTACGAGAAAAACAAGACATTGGTTTAGGTTTACACTGTGAGTCACTACTATATTCCCAGCACAGATTTTAACCATTTGATAATGCATCTAGGTTTCGAAATATGAATCACTGCAAAAGGTTTTTTAATGTAATTTCAGCAATGAATATTCATAGTAAAATAACAGTGTCATTTAATAATACAGCTATCTGAAACAAATTCTCTATCGCTTCATTGGATTGTAAGTGAAGCTACTCTCTTCAACGGTTGATTATTTAGATGATCGTATA
>NW_013666176.1:327361-328495 GCF_000517525.1 Limulus polyphemus | reverse complement strand
AGTATAATAGTGTCTAAAGAGAAAGAACGAACTATATCTTCAGTATAATAGTGTCTAAAGAGAAAGAACGAACTATAACTTTAGTATAATAGTGTCTAAAGAGAAAGAACGAACTATATCTTCAATATAATAGTGTCTAAAGAGAAACAACGAACTATAGCTTCAGTGTGATAGTGTCTAAAGAGAAAGAACGAATTATAACTCAATATAATAGTGTCTAAAGAGAAACAACGAACTATAACTTCAGTATAACAGTGTCTAAAGAGAAATAACGAACTATAACTTCAGTATGGTAACGTTTGATGCAGACACATTCGTGATACATTCTGTGTATATGAAAATCATAAATTAGTGAAGCTAACGGCCAGTGGTTCTCTTTTTTACATATATGATTCAATTGACATGCTGATGTCTGAGTCATGGTTAAGAATGAAATGTTCTCAAGTACTCGTGTGATCAGGCGTTTGTCGGGTTATTTTGTTAGAGACAGGCTATACATATTTTATAGCGAATATTTCTGAGTGAACTGTCGTGTCATCTATCACTAAAATTAATATTTATGTATTTTAGAAAGGGGCTGACTAATTTCTAGTCTTCCAGTGGCACAGCGGTATGTCTGTCTGTGGAATTACAACGCTAGAAACCGAGTTTCGATACCTGTGGTAGGCAGAGCACAGATAGCTCATTGTGTAGCTGTGATACATTTGATATTTATTAAATTTTGTAATATGAAATATAGATTTAAATGTAACAATATTTTAACAAATATTTTATGTTTTGACGATGTAGTAATTTATCTTCCCCGATCCATGATTTGATCAATATATACTGATAAATATGTATAAATAATAACCTAATTATGGACATATATAATATGCTATATTAAATTCAAACTTAATAAAGCACGTGGTTCTGTTAATTGCGACCGATCACAAACAGTTGGCCCGGCATGGCCAGGTGGTTAAGGCACTCGACTCGCAATCTGAGGGTCGCGGGTTCGAATCCCCGTCACACCAAACATGCTCGCCCTTTCAGCCGTGGGGGCGTTATAATGTGACGGTCAATCCCACTATTCGTTGTTAAAAGAGTAGCACAAGAGTTGGCGGTGGGTGGTGATGACTAGCTGCCTTCCCT
>NW_013666176.1:314123-326382 GCF_000517525.1 Limulus polyphemus | reverse complement strand
AGGGAAGGCAGCTAGTCATCACCACCCACCGCCAACTCTGGGCTACTCTTTTACCAACGAATAGTGGGATTGACCGTCACATTATAACGCCCCCACGGCTGAAAGGGCGAGCATGTTTGGTGGGATGCGGATTCGAACCCGCGACCCTCAGATTGTGAGTCGAGCGCCTTATCCATGCCGGGCTTCCACGTCAGCCAACACTTCCGGGTACATTAGATAACTTCCTGTCATTGCATATCCTTTAAAAACTGGGTTGACATTTCTCACGCCCACTTAAGCTGACCAGCATCAAATTTGCTCAGAAACATCGAGTGATGATTGCTTAATCAAGTATTTTACTTCTTTCAGGTACACAGGATAGACATTAATCTCCTCCATTAATATATCACTTTATCCATTGGCATTTTGCCAGATAATAACAAGTGCAATGTATTGGATTAATTGTGTGTGACTAAGATTCCCACTATTGGGTGTATTAGTTGAGCAACATGGGTGCAGTTCTGAGTTTTCTTATTTTCTTTTAACGGGATGACATAAAAATTGTAGTTTCTATTATATATCTTTCCACCTGTTAACACGTTGGAGTCAGTTAATCTTATGCGCTCATAAGCTAAGTAGTGAGGTCAGAGACCCCTAGGGTTCGGGTATTACATTCCATAATGTTGAGCTATTAACCAGTGGAAAGACAGCCAGTTGCAGCATCAACCACCACAAAGCCTTTGTAAGGTTTTGAACAGAGTAACGGGATTGACTGTCAATCTTATAACACACTCACAGCTGAAAATGCAGAGTATTTTCAGCGACATTGCGGCGCAAACCTTGGACCTGCAGTTCCGCAGCCCGACACGCTAACGCCTAAGCACACCTGGCCCTAGTTTACCCAACACCATTGTGGCCATCAAGTATTGTGACAAAGGGTACAGGCCGTTGTAAGTAAACACATTTTTACATAAAGTCCGTGTTATCAGAAGCCTTGGTGTGTTGTTACTTAAAATTATCATGGGAAATAATGAATCCAAAACAAAGTCAATATGTACCTTATGTAGAACAGTGCTATATAGATTTGACTTGTTGGAAAAACCAGGCAGACACAAATAGAATACTTGAAGTAAAATATACAAAATCCATTTATCAACACTTATCTCGGGATATAAGTTAGATTTGTGCAGACTTTCTGGAAATTCCTTTTTAAATTTTTAATTGTTGAACTTAAGTTAATATCAGGGGGTTTCCTAGTGTGCAGTTGATCACAAACTGTACATCTGTAAACATATTTGTGTAGTTGAAAATTCAACTATATAAGGAAGTTCAAGTGGATAAGTATTAAAAAAATATTATAAAATTCAATTCCAGAGTTGATAAATAAATGTACTTACTAGAATATTCTTCCTTTTTTTAGATCGTTTGTTACTAGGCCTATATATATGAGGTGCAATAAGGTGTCATGTATTAAAAAAATGATGTAGTTAAAATATAATTGTGCAGTTGGAAAAAATACTTAGGAAAAACTCTGGTTAATATAGATCAGTATAATTTTGTCTATAAATAAATATTCCCAATCGGTCAGCGGTAAGTTTAGGAAATTATAATGCTAAAATCCGGGGCTCAATTCCCCCAAGAAGATAGTAGTCTTGGTAATGTTGACATAAAATGATCGAGATACGTCATTTAAATGCATGTTAAAGTTTATTGAGATCATAAACAAGATTTTAAAAGTTTGTAAGGTAATCCATACTAATTATATTTCAAAAAACTTAGTGAGAAACAAAGGTTTGTTCATTCATCTCAGAATATCCAGATAATTTTCATTCTTCCTCAGAACTTTTTCTAGACTCCTGGCTGTGCGAGTCATTATGTTTCTTCCATTTCTTATGGAATTTGGGTTTTAAATTGCTTTGTCTTCCTTCATGCTCGTGGGTCTCCGAAATTCTCCAGTGAGTGTGTGATTCCTCGATCGTAGGATCTTCTTGGCGTCGACTTTGTTGTATCTCGATCTTCTTATCTTAAAAAGCAAAAAAAAACAAAACAAAACAAAAACAGAAGGCCATATATAGAACGTTTATTACATTATTCTGTTGGTAAAAGGAAACGTACACACGTAATTGCTCTAAACGTCACATAAAACTCATTATACATGTATACAGGGAGTAAGTTAAACATTCTAGAAATGCATTTAAATCAACTACCATTTCCTTGCAAACATCGAGATGGTTTGAGAATTATGATGGTGTTATAGACAAGCCTCTGTCCTACATATAAAAGCAAAATGGGTTGACTGTGCTTGTTAAACTACTTCAAAACTTGATCACTGGCTGCGTGGAAAGGATAGTAGTGGGCTCTAAAACCACAGACTAATTAGGAGAAACGTCTTCACCTGCAAAACGAAGGTTAAAAAGAAAAGCACTACAACCACAAAACATATTGAACGAATCCAATCATATGTTCTGGTACCACTAACAATAGAGTAAACAAGAATTTCAAGACGATGAGGCTTTAAAATTAAAAATTCATAAGAATCCAGTCAATTACCAAAATTAGCAACTGTTTTCACGAGAAAGATGACAAAAACAACAACAACAAAACTGGAACCACAGATATCCCGTTCAATACATGTATACTAAGGCTCTCAACAAAGCTTTAATGTATTTTTGAGAGAAAACAACGGTTTAAGGCTACGAAACACAATGTAAAATACTGTAGTGTAATCTATAACATCCAATATTCTCGTCCATTTTATAGAATTTTCAAATATTGAGTAATATTTTAGATCCATGACTACCAAACACGCGCTTAAGTACACCAAAGGCATATTAAGAACTAGGTTTATCTAAAAATCTTGTTACACCTCAGTTCCTTACATTCTTATAAACCGCCAACTTATAATTTTTGACTGATAGATAATAGTAGCAGACCCTTAGAAGATTTCCTTGTAATGGAAATCTAAACTCTGTGAAAGAACCAGAAAGTAAACACAGATATTCTACGTTACATGCCTATCGAAGTTGATTGTTTAGTATATAGGGTAGCTTACCTTCTACTGAAGCTACTAGAACAGCACAATGGATAATCAAGAACCCCCAAATCATCCAGACCTTCATGATTTCTAAGAGTTAAGCTTAGGCCACTGATGCTTCTAGACGAGAACGATTCTTTATGTAGTCGAAGAGGACAAGACACTGCTATATTAAAATGCGAGAAAACTGACACTAATAAACTTTGGAATGGATTCATCAGATAACTTGTGTTCTGTCAGATATCTATATCAAGTGGATATGAATTAATGGTACTCATCACGGAGAACGAGTGGTATCCGATAACTGTTTCCATTTGGATTATGTGCAAGTTGATTTTTTCACTTGCATTCCTTCGCCATTGTTAGGGTAGGGTACAACGTTCACTTGATAATGTTGTTTGATGTAATTCGAGATGTTAGGTATTTGATGTTTACCAGTAGAGAAAATTGAAATGTGACCAAAATTAAGATGTACAGAATGTTGAGTTCGGTGATACACGTCTTAAGTATCGGTTGTGTCATAGAAAGTAGGAAATAAGAACACAACAACCAGCATAGTTAGAAATAATTAAAATAATTTGGACTTTGAATGTGTATATGTGTAAGTTTAAGTCAAGCCGCAAATGATGTAATGCTAATCTTTATTTGTATCACGTTTTAGGATTTGAATACAAATTAAATATTGGATATGGTGGTGAAATATGAATTGTGAGAACTGTCAGATTGGGAAGAACTCAAGTTAAAATGTCTCAACAACAACAACAACAAAAAAATACATCACCACCCATCCCTTAAAAAAGTTTTATAATTTTAAAAATTGTTGAGAAGACAATGTATGTTGGTTGTAAAAGCCTGTTTAAAACGGACATTTTTCAGAGGATCTGCACTTCTGTATAGAAAACGTTTGATTGGTCTCAGATCAGAACTGTGATATGACGTTTCTATGTACTTCTGTATAAAAACGGTTTGCTGGTCTCAGATCAGAACTGTGATATGACGTTTTTATGTACTTCTATATAGAAACGGTTTGCTGGTCTCAGAGCAGAACTGTGATATGATGTTACTATGTGCTTCTGTATAGAAACGGTTTGCTGGTCTCAGAGCAGAACTGTGATATGACGTTTCTATGTACTTCTGTATAGAAACGGTTTGCTGGTCTCAGAGCAGAACTGTGATATGACGTTTTTATGTACTTCTATATAGAAACGGTTTGCTGGTCTCAGAGCAGAACTGTGATATGATGTTACTATGTGCTTCTGTATAGAAACGGTTTGCTGGTCTCAGAGCAGAACTGTGATATGATGTTTCGAGTGCTTTTCATTACATATCTTCAGGAGTCTTCTTGTGTTTTCATATGTAATTGTGCCTGGCATAGTTTATTGATTAAAGTGCCCGGACTGTGAACACGATGGTTCCAGGCTCACGTCCCGTTACTTCAGAATCGCGCTAAGAGTAACAACCAAATTAAACGACTAGCTGCCTTAAGCCTAGTTTATAAGTTCAAAATTATGGACAACTATGTGCAGATAGCCCGCAGCTTGTATGCTTGTTTTAGAGCAAAACTGCATTGGACTATCTGATGTGTCTACCGTGGGGGAATCGAGCCCCAAATTTTAGCGTTGCATAAGTACATAGACCTACTGCTGTCCCATCGGAACTAACTAACTAACAGGTCAAGTGTTACTAATTAAAAACTAACTTTCTTTTGAAATGAAAAAATATGCACTTTTATAATATGTATTTTAAAGTAAATTACACATCGAATATGTTTTGTGATATTAATTTTTTTAACGTACTTACAAAACAGTGTGATGATCCTTTCCTCTCCGAAATAATGCTTAAAATGAATTCTAGCACTTAAAACTGTGAATTTGTATGTATTCAAATATTCTAAACCTTTTCTGCTATATAAAAGACTGTCAAAGAAGGAGTTCTCAGGACCAGATCAGACATGGCCTTATGTGTGTGATACCACATCATCTACATCATTATGACGTCAAGCTAGGTAGAATCCAATTAGAAAACCCGGGAAGACTCTTGTGAAAAAATATGTCAAAAATTAGTGCAAATCTATGCTTTAAAATTATTACTAAAAAGTCTTTCTTAAAACAGACTGAAAATACCAATTATCTGTAAGGAAGAGGACGACTTTTCCTCAGAAGAAGAACATGTGTGTATGCAATCACATGGTCATCATATGTTTTAATATTTTATCCAAAGGCCACAAATATGTAGCATGTTTGTTCAGTTATATGTAGTGGATTCTGGAGCAATATGTAGCATGTTCCTGAGAAAATAAATTTTATATTTCCTTTATTTATTTATTTTGTATATTGCCACTTTTATTGGGAATACTCTAGGATTCTGGTGGTTTCACGTAATTTTTGACGGGCTTTTACGCTAGTCCGTATAATAGAATATGTGGATATTGGAACCTTGTAAAAGAAAAAAACTTAGACATAAAAAGACCTAAATCCTCAATTATTTCTTGATACATTCTTATTGGAACTTCGTAAATTATAAAAAAGAATTGAAAATGCCATAATTAGAAACTTAAATAACGACTTTAGTACAAATTTCGATTAAAAAAATTATATATATACCACATCGAGTTCCCCAGTGGCTCAAGGGTGAGTCTAAATATTCAAATCTCTAAAAAATCGGGTTTAGATACTCGCCCTGGGCACAGCACAGCTAGCCCATTGTCTGGCTTTGCGCTTTATATCAAACAATAAAAAAAAGGATATTATAAGTCTCATTTTAGATTAAAGTAATCGAGGAAGATTTTATGGAATTGTAGATAAATTACTTTATTAAATATCGTTTATTTAATTAATTTTAGTTTGTATAGCTGATAAGATATACTGTACTACCATTACTAATACACGAAGACGGAACGTATTTTTAAGGGTAGGTTTATTGGGGAAAATATTAGATATATTTAATATTGTACGTTTGCAGAAAAAAAATATACATCAGAACTCTCTTTGCTATTATTAGACTTTGAAAAGGTTTGGGTTATACTCTCTTGAACTTTTAAAAATTAGGTCATAAGTTAAGTTGACTTTGTAAATTCAATTAGAAATGGGGATAAAAGTTTTCTATGGTATGATAGAATCTATTATCAATGTTTTTTAAATAACTTTTTCGAAATTAATACTAAATCCAGACAGAGGGACCCTCTCTCCTCTTATTCATATTAGCAGTTGGAATACTGGGAACAGTTGTGTGAAATAATTCAAACTTAAGATATATTAAGGCCTTCTTCTAACTCCGACGAAAAGTAAAGTGGTCACTTCTACCTAGATGTCGTCTAGAAATATGGATTCCACAACCGGCCAGTCTCGTCTCTCATGCACAAACTACAACATCATAATTCCCGAAAAGTCTCCGCATAATTGAACACATTGATTAATTTGTTCGTCATATTAGGATTTTATTTATGTACCAAGATTTTTGTTTGCGTATGTGCATTTTTTTTTACATTTTACATGTTTATTTTCATATTCTTCACAGCCTTTATATGCCTCTTATCCTTTAGGGTATATGTTTTAATTTCTTATGTTTTTCATATTATGTAGCCAGTGACCTACTTGATTCTGAATAGAAGAAAATAAAATAAAATATCGTCGTAAACTATATCTTTTATATTTTAATTTAGATTTTTGTTTGCTAGAGGGCGTGTGACATAATATCTAGAAAGTTCGTGAAAGTTAAGACCTCTGTAGAATCTAGAAATTTCGTGCAGTATGTAGAAACAAGGATACCATATAAGTAACAGAATCAATACTGTGTATTTTCATTAATATTTAGATTTTTTTATTTTAGAAGTTGTGCCGAGCTTCATTCATCGAGATCTATCGAAAAAAAACCTAAATCTCCGGTTTCCGAAATGACCCCCCTGTTGACCATCCTAGGCTTAGTACTAAAAGATGCTGGGCTGGCTCGTGCTTTGGCAGGTGTTAATAAAGAGAAAATGTAATATGAAAACAATGGACCTGGTGAGAGAAGAAATATTTCTCTATCAAATTAGAAAAATATAGTATTTAAAATTTTTAACATCTTACTGTCTTTTATTTCTTTATTTCGTTTTTATTTTTGTCTATTTGTAACGACTTAGCATGGCCTGGGAGCGTTTTTATGTGACGGTCAATTCCACTATTCGTTGGTAAAAGAGTAGCCCAAGATTTGGCGGTGGGTGGTGTTGACTAGCTGCATTCCCTCTAGTTTATCACTGCTAACTTAGAGACGGCTAGTGCAGAGAGCTTTGCGCAAAATTCAAAACAAACCAAAACTCGCATAAGAATGCTTTCAGGATATAATCTATATTTGTATGAACTTGCTATACATACCCTTTAGAAACTTTTAAGTTATTTAATGTAAATTAATATGGATTGGTGTATTTTTTGTCCATAAATAAACAACATGGGTTTTGGCTGATTTAAAGCAATCAAGATACGTCATTCATAGCTATGTTAAAGTTTTATTGTGATCACAATGAAGATCCATAAAGTTTAGTTAGATTATCAATAATAATTATATTCGAAGAAGTGTAACGAGAAATTAAAGTATGTCCGTTTAGGGTTAGTATGTTGGACGGTTTCAAACAGCAAATCCAAATGTTTTTCATTCCTCCTCAGAACTTTCTTCTGACTGCGATTCAGAGCTCTCAGAACTTTCTTCTGACTGTGATTCAGGGCTCTCAGAACTTTCTTCTGACTGTGATTCAGGGTTTGATTCCGTGGTGGTAGAAGCCACTTGGCGTCGCATTCGATTTTGTTTTCCATCTTCTTCGAAAAGTTCTATTTCCATCCACTCATCTGAAAAACAACAACAACAGAAAGTTACTTACAAAATGTATATTATATCTTTTCTGCTGGTGACAAGAAATATGCAATGCTGCAAATGTCAGTTGAAATACCTAATACTCGTATACAGAGTTATGTAGATGTATAAAATTTAGCTACCATTTCATGTAATAATAAAGGCATCCCGCAAATAAGAGTAAACCGTGCTAACTGAGCTTGTAAAGTGACTCCAAAACTTGATCGGTGACTGCAGTGTGAGCGCTCTTTCCGAAGCTAAATGTTCATGTAGCAAGATTGTTAACTAAATATACAGCAGTATGCATATTTATTAGACCAGCTCAAAAATTATCATGTTATGAGACTTACACATAAATTAACCCTACAGGAAATTATTAAAAATTTGTATACAAATAAAGTCTTTAAGTTTATTGATGCTAATATTTAGTTAGTCTATCTTTGTTGTCATCAATACCAGCTTGGAATTTCTATAGTTTTGTGTCCTTATATATATATATTTTTTTTTCTTGGAAATTCACTGGTATAATTTGCTTCCCTATAGTACATCCGCTACTTTCTCCATGGGTCCAACAAATCCCAGATTTGTTCTATGCGTATATGATCTGGGTTTATAGCGGTCATTTCATTCACTTAGATTTCATGAACTTTCTTTGTCATATAAGTTCGAGATTTTTTAAAACTGTTTGGACCATTAGCTTCTTGATTAAACTACGAAATTCTGCTCAGTCAGCTTCTTTCCAGAAGGTATAGCCTGATGGACTAGTATACTGTGGTATTTATTCTGATCATCGATTCCCTCAATTTTGTGAAGATGGCCCAAACTATTTACAGATATCTATACCCCAAACCATCACAGGGCCTTATGTATTTTTGATTGTTTGTAAAAAGCATTGTTTCTGCAAACTCTCATTGACTCTTCGGGAAACATGCACACGCTGGTTGGAGCCAAACATTTTAAATGCAGACTTGTATCACTTTTCCAAAGACCAGAATACATGAGGCATGTGTTGCCATTTTTTCACAATAGCTAGTCTCTTTGCGCAGTAAGGGCTTTTTTTTTTTTTGCCCCCAAACCATTGTTCTCTAGCGTACTAGAACCTATACTTCTTAAAACTTTATTTATGCGTGACTTGGTAATATTATCAGGGAGGTTATTTTCAATTTTCCTTCGGTTTTTTCTGTGAATTTATTTTTAGATATCTAACATCTCTTTCAGTGAGCTTTTTTATTCTGTCATCTGTGTTGTGTGATGCTATAAGATTGAGATTCTTTGTGTCTGTCCAATGTGTACTTCAAAATAATTGGCGAACAGTCGAGGTCTTTTTACTTTTTCTTAAACTCCAACCAGTGTCACGAAAGATTTTAGTTTGAATATGTAAGAGGCTGTTAATTCCCCGTTTTCCTTTTAAAGTCACAAATAATCAAAACTACAGGAGCAACGGAGTATTGTAGCAAAGTTACACGTTACTGTAGAACCAAAAGACACAACGCTTATAAGAAAAAGAGTTTTCAGCGTTTTTCATTGAAGCTAAAAAAAATCGTGTAGTTGAGAAATTAAGACAGTGTTGGATTCTGATACCACGTGTAACTCAGACAAATGAGAAACATCTCCATCAATAAAACGTATGTTATAGTTACAAAAAACAAAACAAAAACAGAACCATTCAACTAAAAAAAAAACATTGAAAAGAAGCCAGGTACATGTTTTAGTACCATTGGCAAGATAATAAACAATAATGAAAAAATACAGGCTCACAAGCCAGAAGTTTATAAGCTTCCAACCTCTCATAAAAATCAGCTGTTGTTTTCATAAGAAAGATGTACAAAAGCAAAACAACTGGAACCACAGCAATCCCTTTCAACACGTACATGTCAAAACTTCCGATGTATGATTCTGGTCTGCTTAAGTGTTTGTTTAAAAATAGCATATCTAAGACACTAACCGTATATGGAAAGTTTCATAATAGGAATTGGAAATATTAGTTGCTATCCAAAGAAACCTAATCTCATGGAAACAGAACTTGAAGGCCAGTGTTAAGAATCTGGAGAAGTGGGTAGAACATGATCACCAGGAAATATATCGTTGTAAGTACTTAATAGTTGTTTACAAAACTGTAAAATGAACGTTCGTATATTAAACACCTTTCAATAAATCATGCACGCACAACTAACTTTCTAAACGATCGTATATTTTATTGTATTTCGCTTTGTGTCCTAAAAATCTCGTTCTTTTTTTTTTATTAAAGATTAGTTTTATGTACATAAGTGGTTTTGTATACAAAGATTGAATGTCTTAAATGTCACAGTTTTAAACACCATAGACACGTTTCGTTGTATACGTGTATCATAAGGATATTGAATGAGTTAATTAAAGATATACGAATGAAAGGAAGATCGTACTTTATCATTCAACAGACTACACTGGTAGCACATAAAACAGAAATTTCCTTCAAATGCATGCCTATCGAAATGATTATTTATTAAGTAGGATGGCTCACCTTCTTTCGAAGCTACGAGGACAGCACAAAGGACAACCAGTAACCCCAAAATCATCCAGGCCTTCATGATTTCTGAGAGTTCAGCTTATACCTGATGGTCATAGACGAAACTGATTCTTTATATAGTCGAAAAGAACAGGGAACGATTCAATTAAGACATCAGAAATTTGTGACAAAGTAAAGCTCTTATGAAATTTTGGAATGTTTGCATCAGATAGATAATGTTTTGTCAGCTTTACATTTCATGTGGTTTGAACCAGTAGAACTCATCATAGAGAACCGCTAGGAGTCCACTTTTGTGCTACAGGGTTTGTTCAGCTGTGTTCACTTGTAATTGTTAAGGTTAGATACGATATTCACTTTGTATTAATGTTTATGTTCTTGGAGATGTTAAATATTTACCAGCTGAAAAAATTGAAACGTAAGCAAGCATAAGTAAAATATTCAGAATGTTGAGTTCGCTGATTATTAAACAAAGCATCTGGTTTTTGCCATTGTGTAATAGAATGTTAGAAAGAAGAACACTACAGTCAATATAGTTATACATTCCTAAAGTAAGTCTCATTTTAGACTTTGTATATGTAACTTTAAGTCAAGCCAAAATTAAATTAATGTTGGTCTTTAACAGGTTTCAATATTTCAATAAGATTTTAGAATTTGATTGGGGTTTTAATATTAAATATCTTGGTGAAGGTGTTAATGAATCACTAGGTGTCATTACCCACACTGACAGGTTGGGAAGACGCAAGTTACATTCTTTAGCCCAATTCAACAATAAATAAATGTAAATTCACTTCCACCACTAACCAATCTTCAAAATTAAATTAACTGTACTCTTTATTTGTATCGCTGTGTAGGCATCTGCCATGCGTTCTTTTACTTTCTGATTTTAGTGTTGTTTTTTTTTTTAAAGTTATTGCATAAACACTCGGTCCGCAAAACCGTTATGTTGTTGTTGTTGTTTTTTTTTCTAGCAACATTTGTTCCTTTGTTACTCCCTAGAGATAATATCTGTTCCGCCCGTGGGAATATTACTGTATTGTTGCACGTTGTACGAGGAAGTCAACGATAGTAGTGTCCTTCATCAGCAGAGCAGGTGATATCTAGATGTTAGGGTTCCTCCTATGTTGGATGAGAACGTTCCGATACATGGTTAGCGCTAGTCGTTATGGGTAGATCCAACGTTTCCTAGAGTTGAATTAATACAGTTCTAACAGATTTCTTAAGTGAATCGGTTGACGGGAGGACATCTGGCGATAAGAAGGCCAGCTAATCGATTCACCAGTTCAGTGTTATATGCAGGGTCATATTTAGAGTGAGGTAGGAAGAGCAGCTGCACCAGGACCCCGACCACTTAAAGGCACTCACCAAAAAGAAATTTTGAAATTTCTAAGCATTTTATGCACTTGTATTTATTTAGAGGGGGTTAAATGCTATTCTAATGCCTCAGGCCCCATCTGACCTAAATCCGCCTCTGGTCCTATGGAAGTACGCACAATGTTTTATGTCTTTCATATAATAAAAGTTGTTCACTTTGTTTTACGCATAGTATTCAGGTTTATTTGTTTTTTCTTAGCTTAAAACTCAGTCAATTTAGTTAGACTCAGAGTTACTTCATTATCAATACTACCCGATTCTCCTGTGGGCCTATCTTAAAATCTTCGAGGAAATCGGTTAACCTGAGAATACCACAAAATTTCAGAATTTGTATACAATTTTAGAAATTAGATGCAGTTTTGATACTGGATATGTTGGTAAAGGTGCTAATGAACCTCAAGATGTTAGTACTGAGACTAACCGATTAGGAAGACCACAAATTCATTCCTCTCCCTAACCAATTCTTCCAAAAACAACGAAAGGTATTTTAATTTAAAAATTTGATAAAGTGATAACATATGTGGATTTGTTTGTTTGTTTGTTTG
>NW_013666176.1:309322-313263 GCF_000517525.1 Limulus polyphemus | reverse complement strand
TTTTTTTTTTTTTTTTGCTCAAAGGTAATTATACCAGGCTACGAATAAGAAGGTTCAGAGTTTGCATCCCATGGCCCAAAAAAAAACGCGTTCTGCACTTTAAGTTCGTTTGTTTGTTGCACAGCTACTCGAGGGCTATATACGCTAGCATTACCTAATTTAGAAGTGATAGACTAGAGGGTTTGCGGACTTACAGCACTAGAATCCAGGTTTCGATACCCGTGGTGGGCAGAGCACAGATAGCCCATTGTGTAGCTTTGGGATTAATTACAAACAAAAGTAACACTATACTGTTCTAAATGCACCAACCTGCGAGTAATATTATCTTCAGTCATGGCTGTGTAATGGTGATGCTTTTCTTCAAGTTTGTAATGCTTAAAACACTATTTCACGACTGTTTTTGAAACTGATATGTGACATTGTAACCAATTATTATACTGATGTTAATTAATGTTTACAAATACAGCACGTGATCATGAAAGCTGGGTATAATTGGAACACACCGACAACGTGGCCACCTACATATATAAAACTGACCTAAGTTGTGACATCTAATAGGTGTTTGTTGTTGGTTCACACATTTAATTAATACATATATTGTTTAGGTTGTCAACACTTGATATATGGAGAAAAGAAAACTTTATAATGTAACTACATATCTAGACTGAGGCATAGTCTAATAGCTGCTATGTTTTGTGAACATAACGCCCATAATTTAATGTCAACAAGACGAGCTATAACATCACTATGCCCCTAATAGCACAGCGGCGTGTACAAACTTATACTCTTAAAAACCGGGTTTCGATACCCATGGTGGGCAGAGCACAGGTAACCCTCTGTGTAGCTTTGTGCTTAATTACAAATAAACAAACTCCATGTTTACCTAGCGTGTCTCTCAGTGGCAGAACGGTATGTCTGCGGACATACAACGTTAGAAACCGAGTTTCGATACTAGTGGTGGGCAGAGCATAGATAACCCATTGTGTAGCATTGTGCTTAATTACAAATAAACAAACTCCATGTTTACCTAGCGTGTCTCACAGTGGCAGAACGGTATGTCTGCGGACTTACAATGTTAGAAACCGAGTTTCGATACCCGTGGTGGGCAGAGCACAGATATCCCTTTGTGTAGCTTTGTGGTGAATAACAAACATCACTGTACCTTTAAAAAATTCTAACACACATTCTGTAAGCTGTTTACTACCGATATTGTAAGAGGACATTGGTTATTTTTGCTCTGTAAAATAGTGGTAAAATGAGTCTAAACCTCATTTTCTAGAACCTTCCTCGACGACTCCTCTTATTATGTTGTTTGTGTACAATCACGGGTAATTGGGTGTAGTTCCTACTGACACCAATACCTACCACCTACTTCCTACTGACATTTCAAAGGATTTTATTTTGTTTTGATATTGTAGATGATCTGAGGGGGGGGGGAGACTTGTTTCGCTCGAACATGTGAATTATTTTGACAATAAAGTGATGAAAGGTGGTTGGCATTTTCAACCTAGAACCTCTTATGGCTGTGAGTTAAATGGCCAGGTCAGAGATCCAGATTTCAGACACAGCTGCTCCTAAGTTAGTAGTGCTGACCACCCGCTGTCTACTCTCCTTTTAAACGAACAGTGGGATCGACTGTCACTCTTATAGAATACCTACAGCTGAAAGTGCATAACGTATTCATTAGTATATTATAGTGTCGAACATTGTACCTTCGGTCCACAAACCAGCCCCTAGTGTGATAATTTCAGACAACTAATTTTGTATAATCTTACCATAAAAATGATCCATTACTTGTGTTATCATCCATCACATAGAGTTGACTGGTTCGATTACCGTAATTTTTTTGTATGGTAACTAGAAACTGTCTGACGGTGTAGATGGATTATTTTGTTTTCAGGGTTATTACCCGAGAAGGGGGATAAAAAAACAACCTGAAATAGAGCACATTTCCAGTTTTTTTTTACGTACTTTTGGCTTTGAATTTAAAGACACAAGTACTTAATCAGTTAACTATTTCAGTTATTACCTCTCACAAAGCAGGATATGTTATAAGTATCTAATAAAGAAGAATGAAGAATATTGTAACTCAAAAATAACACTGTCAATAGAAAATTCAACGATTAGCACAAAGGATTTCTTTGCAACATAAACTGGGTGACTTTGGGCGGTGGCGCATCATTCTTCATTTTGTTTTCGGTATTTATATCTATTCTGGGGTTTCAAATGATTTTTTTATTTGAGTATGTAATGGTTTTCACATTAGTGTACCGTGTACCCAAACATCGGTTATTCAATCAAATGCAAACATGGCTATGTTTTTAGCATCTCTAATTAATTTAAATTGCCCTTGTTTTACCATTGTCCAGTCGGTCTTTGGTGAACCATATTTGACCATATGAAGCTATTTTTATCATTTTATTGATATGTAGCTCAGCTTGATTTTGATTGGCCCAACGAGCAAAAGGCAACGCCTCTTTTCAGGTCCGGCTACCATTTCCAAAGGCTTTTGTTTTAGACTTTAAAACGTCCAAACGGACCAATCAGTGGCTTGATGTTCTGTTGTTACCTTCCCACCGACTGCATAGGTTTTGTTTTTAGTTTTATTTGAAAGCTGAATATTAATGCAGTTTTAAAAATCTAAGTTAATGTATATTTGTTTGTTTTTTATCTCCAAGTGCAAGTTGTTGTTTTTATGGATGACGTATTTCTTATCAGTTTGTATACATTGCTAACAAACTGCGCGTCGTGTGTTTAAACAGTTACTGAAAACGACCAGACAAAAAGCATGAACTAGCTCGTCTATTCCAACAGAACTGGCACATGCGCATTGTAACGTTTACTATCTTGTTATCGAAACTGCTGTCAGCTTTCCGTTCTTTATTGTTAATGTATGGCCAGATGTTTGATGTACTAAATTGAAGATGATGGTATGTTTAAAAGGTGCATTCTCTGTATGTACAAAAACCTATTTTTAAATTCGTTGTGACACAAAACATTGAACACTTGAACTTTAACCTTATTTTTTCAATAAATACTTCCGTGAGTTCAAACTCAGATACCTTCTAAAAATACAATATTGTGTTGTGCTGCTAAGTGAATAATATAATGATATCCCATCATATATACATAATATAATGATATCTCATCACATATACATAGTATAATGATATCTCATCACATATACATAGTATAATGACATCCATCACATATACATAATATAATGACATCCCATCACATATACATAGTATAATGGCATCCCATCACATATACACAATATAATGATATCTCATCACATATACATAGTACAATGACATCCATCACATATACATAGTATAATGATATCTCATCACATATACATAATATAATGATATCCCATCACATATTCATAGTATAATGATATCTCATCATATATACATAATATAATGATATCTCATCACATATACATAATATAATGACATCCATCACATATACATAGTATAATGATATCTCATCACATATACATAATATAAGGATATCCCATCACATATACATAGTATAATGATATCTCATCACAAATACATAATATAATGATATAATATACAACACTGTTCTGTGTTCGTACATCAATAATATAATGATATCCCATCACATATACAACACTGTTCTGTGTTCGTACATCAATAATATAATGATATCCCATCACATATACATAATATAATGATATCCCATCACATATTCATAGTCTAATGATATCTCATTATATATACATAATATAATGATATCTCATCACATATACATAATATAATGACATCCATCACATATACATAGTATAATGATATCTCATCACATATACATAATATAAGGATATCCCATCACATATACATAGTATAATGATATCTCATCACAAATACATAATATAATGATATCCCATCACATATACATAATATAATGATATCCCA
>NW_013666176.1:304726-309066 GCF_000517525.1 Limulus polyphemus | reverse complement strand
TATCCCATCACATATACAACACTGTTCTGTGTTCGTACATCAATAATATAATGATATCCCATCACATATACAACACTGTTCTGTGTTCGTACATCAAGAATTTAATCACATTACCAACCATGCAATACTGTTGGTTTGCGAGTGGCATATAGTTAGCGTGTCGGACTGTGAATCCGTGAATTCACGGTTCTCGTCCCGTTTCCGCAGAAACCTGCTTTACTATTCGGTCAGACAAATAAAAGCCCAAGGTTAGCTGTCTTCTATATCGTCTATCAGTCCAAAATTAGAGACGGTGTAGCAGATAAAAACCATTTTGTAGCTTTTCGCAAAAAAATAAAAAATATAATACTACCAAAGCAACACTTTTTTGTTGGGAGTTCAATAACTTAATCATATCACATATAATGTTTCATTGTTTCTGCTGATGTTGGTAAGTTATATTACAGAAACTCGTGATACTCAAATAATAATAATACAGCTAAACATTAAAATAATATTCTATTGTTAGGTGTGTGTTATAATTGTGATATTTTATGTACAATCACCTATTCAGTTTTTCTTTTATGGCTACTTTATTAAATCTTGATCGCTATAACGTTCAAAATAATTTTAAATACGCAAATAAGCAAGCCACATGATAACTACGGCCGAAAGAGAATGGCATGAAACAGAATTACATTTTGACATTTTTTTGCGTTACATAGGTGGTGTGATGCCATCGAAAATTGACGGCATTTACCAAGGGTATGTTAGAGTCCTATCCAACACAAAATATGCATACATACAATCAAAAAAGTAAAAATGTGTTCAGATCAGGAATTTTCCAAAACAGCAATATCCCTTATACCTAATATAATTGGAAATTAAAGAATATGAATCAATCTGGGGCACCAAGATCATTCATAAACAAGCTTGTAACAAGTCGTACTCCATCCTTAGAAAACAAAGTGTGATGTCTTGTAAACGGTTAAAATTCACGAACACAAAGGTAAGTGGCAAAATTTGTTCACGTGCCCCAGGAAACAGTACACAGGAAATATATCCGTCTGGAAAAGCGGCATTAGTCACGTGTAAACAAGCTGCTTCCACGACATATCATTTCAACCGTTGCATACCCCAAGAAGCTGGAATGTGATACGGATATCCATGCTATTCCATATGAAGACATGCCGATCAAGTCATCTATAGATTTTTGTGCGATCGGACAGTTGAAATGGACACTAGCAAACCGCCATTCTCTTATACTAGATGGATTATGAATAGACTCAAGGAGGAGAGTGTGTGCTCTGAACGTGACATCCTTACGATGGAATTTTTGCAATGGAAACTACGCTGAAATGTTATTGTCAAGATGCACAGTCGTCAGATAGAGTATGACTGGACGTGGCAACATAGTCTGTAACGATATGGCGAGGCTCTAAAATCTGGTTGATATAATGTATTCAACCCCTGTATTAAACTAACTTAGGCCTATTGATTTAGTTTGGGACTAGCCAAAATGTCCTAATCTTTCCGAACCATGTGAATTATTTGTGGGATTACTGCAAGAAAACAAATGTTATCAGCGAGAAGACTCCACTAATTGTTCATTGTAATTTAATTATTATTCATTATACTTTTCTAGTTGTCCTTCGGTATATTAGTGGTAAGTTTACGGACTTACAATGTTAAGATACAAAGTTCGATTCCCTGCAGTGGGCAGAAATCATATAGTCCGTTGTGTAGCTTTGTGCTAAAAATCACCATCAGTTCTTCTAGCTTGCTGCTGTATATTTATAGCCTATTTGTGGAAAGTTCCCAGCAGTAACACCTGTTTTTCATAATGAGCTCCGGCCTGGCATGGCCAAGTGGTTAGGGCGTTCAACTCGCAATTTGAGGGTCGCGTGTTCGAATCCCCGTCCCACTGAACATGCTCGCCCTTTCAGCCGTGGGGGCGTTATAATGTGACGGTCAATCCCACTATTCGTTGGTAAAAGAGTAGCCCAAGAGTTGGTGGCGGGTGGTGATGACTAGCTGCCTTCCCTGCTAAATTAGGGACGGCTAGCGCAGATAGCCCTCATGTAGCTTTGCGCAAAATTCAGAACGAACCAAAACAAACTAATGAGCCCATGGTTAACCTAAAGTCTCAATGTTATATGGTATCTGCATTCAAGTTTAAAGAAAATGGAGACAAAAATGAAATTACTTTTCTAATACAGTTTTGCTTTATCTTGGTATTGAATATAAATTAAAAGATGGAAAACGTGCATACACATCGCGTGAGATGGGGCTTTTAGTGGTTTTTTTTCTGAAAACGCACTCGCCTAAAACAAACATTGAGACTCGAATGTTCTACATTTGCTATTGAAGACATGCTTAGTATGTTTGATTAGACCATGACATGGTATGAAAGTGGGAAACAGAGTTTCCGAAACATGATTTGGGACTATTTGTATAGAAATTATAATTGTTAACTTAGTACATCTGAACTTTGAAAGAAAGACAGCTGGATAAATATATATATATGTATATCGGTGACAGCAACCAAAGTAGCTACACCAGTTTCAAGGGCGTCGCTTTCGAAAAGTGAACCTTTCTTCTTCAAGAGCAAACTGGGAATCTTGGTGTAAATATATATAGTTCATTCGTATGCTACATAGCAGCATGGATTTGGAGTATTGATATAACTTATTAAACTCCAAATATATGCTGCTACACTTGTTTTAAATTTCGCGCAAAGCTATACGTGCTATCTGCACTAGCCGTCCATAATTTAGCAGTGATAGACTAGAGGAAAGGCAGCTATTCAATACCACCCACCGACAACTCTAGAGCTACCCTTTTACCAACGAATAGTGGGATTGACTGTCACATTATAACGTCCCCGCTGCTGAACGGGGCGAGCATGTTCTGTGATGGGGATTCGAACCCACGAGTCGAGAATGAGGCTCATTATTCATGATTAGAACTAAGATTTCCTGCCTCGTGTGTAGCCTTTACTATACACAGTTTGTGAAGTGAATAGCTGTGAAAAGATCTATCTCCCCAAAAGAAGGAAAACAGCATTTATATAGTAAAAATAAAAACGTGTATATATATTCGGTTTATAGGGTTTCGTATTTTGGTGTTAAATTGATTTTTTAAAACTTTTTTCTTAACATTCTGAATAATTTACAACGAGTCTCTCTATGTGCATTAGTTTCTCGTAATACGATAGTTTCTGCACTATGACGCATTATTTTTAATTACTCAGTTACTATACCTGTAGAACGACCTCTAACATTTTGTATATCAATAACTCTAATAAGAAATAAAACTTTAAATATATCATTTTGAAACTATCAATAGAAACAAATTAAATTTCCAAAATTTTCACTTAAACTGTTTTATAAATGTGATATATTCCTTCTATTTACAATGTTCTGATATTTCTTTTTTTTTACTAACAAGGTATCAACTCAGTTTCCATCTTTTCACTATATATAAAAGCCACCTTTTTTCGACAGTCGTCTAATTTTTTTAAAAATATATTGAGTTTGATAATATACCTTCGAAAACCTCGTCGTCTCTCTTTATATCGGGATATGTGAAGTCGTCCTTTTAATTTTCTTCTGCCCCCAGAGCTTGAGGACTTATATGCTAAAAACCAGGTTTAGATAATCGAAGTCAGCCCATCGTGTAGCCTTGCGCTTATATACAAAGAAAATCAGATTTTTTTAAGTCACTATACATACTTTTATATACCATCATTACATTCTTGTTCGTTTGTTTGTTGTTAAGTATAAAGCTACACGATGGGATATCTGTTCTTTGCCAATCGCAGGTATCGAAACCTGAATTTTAGTATTGTAAGTTGTGACACTTACCCGGTAGTTGAGCCACTGGGAGGCTCATTGTATTCTAGATTAATTTGTGTAAAAGATTTAGTTAACGAACTTATAGTTTAAGTTACAGAAACATGCTTTACGATTAGTAACCTGGAATGGGCAGCAACTGCCTGTTGTAAAAAAAACACAAGTATAGAGGACGACATTTCGATATTCTTCCTCTACAATTGTTTTTTTTTTTACATAAGGCAGTTGCCATCCATTACAACTTATTCATCATAAATACTCTGCCTAAACAATCTATCAAAGAACTGCCTTATTTATAAAAATTAGCTACACAAATTGGCCTTCAAATTTCCTCAAGACTTATAAGGTTTTAAAAATTATATTTGGTCTTTTTTTTCAGGTTTGGAACTAGAGCCACATACAAATATAGTTTCTGGTTTATGTTGATTTCTTTTGCCTTTGAATGCTTAGTCATCAAACTACTTTTTACATATATTTTTTTAATTTGTGCAAAAGAGGTGTAAATAT
>NW_013666176.1:302664-303756 GCF_000517525.1 Limulus polyphemus | reverse complement strand
TTTCATTAACCCCCCAAAAAAAAACAACAAAAAAAAACGTACGTCACGTTAGTGTATCTTATATAATGTTTAAAGTTAAGTATACTCTAATCCCTTATAGTGATGGCACACGACGAGACACACATTCGGCATCTAATGCTGTTTGAATACAATAAGGGAAAAAACGCTTCTGTAGCCACAAAGAATATCAAAGAAGTTTATGGGAATGTTTTGAACGTTCGTAAGTATCAACGATTTGTCAGCAAATTTCTTTCAGGTGACTTCAGCCTTAAAAACTGTGATGGCAGGGGCCGACATGTTGGAATTAATATTGATGCTCTGAAGACGCTTGTTGAGTTTAACCCAAGGCAACACACTCGTGAAATAGCCCTGAAATTGCATGTCTCTCATGAAGCAATATGTAAACATCTAAGAAATATGGAAAACTCCATAAAGAATGTGTTTGGGTGTTTCACGAACTCTCCGATGATCATCGTTTCTAACGTGTGAACGTTGCTTCGTCTCTTCTGGCGCGTGAACCATTTTTGGACAGAATTGTCACCCGTGATGAACAATGGATTCTCTATGTGAATATGAAACGCCAAAAACAATGGCTCAGTCCTAGATAAAAACCACTTACGATCCCAAAACCTGGACTCCATCCGCAGAAAGTGATGCTTTGCATTTGGTGGGACATCAAAGGAGTATTTAATTTCGAACTTCTCAATCCACAGTGAACTGTCGATGCAGAGATCTATAGTCAGCAACTGGAACGTTTAAATCAAGCCCTTAATCAGAAACGCCCTTCACTCGTCAATCAGAAAGGTGTTCTTCTTCTCCACGACAACGCACGTCCACATGTGGCACGTTTGACGCAACACGAGATTATGGAGTTGGGTTGGGAAGTCCTCCTCCACCCACCCACCATATTCTCCAGATATGGCACCATCAGATTACCATCTTTTTCGTTCGCTGCAACACTATCTTAATGGGAAAACGTATGTAAATGTGGAGGGTGTTAAAGAGGACACCGACATGTTTTTCGGTTCAAAACCAAGTGATTTCTTTAATCAGGACATTAACAACCTGATTGTAAGATGGAAAAGTATCATC
>NW_013666176.1:298694-301753 GCF_000517525.1 Limulus polyphemus | reverse complement strand
TATTTCATTTAATAAATGTTTTGTTTTGATATATAAGTTGTTCGGGATTTTTCATCTAAAAAAGAAAGAGAATTAATTTCTTGAAGATCTAATACATAACTATGAACAAAAACTATAAAACCATAGAGTAATTTAAAACAAACTGGTCTCTACAATTTTATTTTTCTCAATAAACTCTACCAAAGAAATCAGTACCATATTAGTAGTCACAGAGACGAGAAACCAATGCTGAAAATAATTGTATCATTGAAGATGTGGTTATTTATTGTTTTAAGAACGTGTAGTCAGAGTTGTGAAAGTTGAAATATTTTCTGCTTACAGTGTATAAGTGCCAGTTATTCAGAAGGTTGTACAAAATGAACAAAAAGCCCAGTGATCAGTGATGTTACAAAGGCACAATGCTCAAGTAAATACATAAGTTAGAAAAACAGATGAAAGTGATACATTACTATACTAATGCAGTGTTGATAGTAATGAAGTTGCATACAGTAATATTTTAGTTTTATTGTCACTGTATCAACTGTTTTTACTACTACATTGTTACTTATCTCATGCAATGTGTATTATAATTTTCTTGCTCCTGTGTCTACTGTTGTTACTTCTACATGGGTTAGTTATTTCTATGCTTATCCTTCTAAAATATACTATTAACTACAATGATAAATGGTATTAATTTTTTTTCTTCAACATAAACAGTTTATTTTGAAATATTTGCTGTGGGTGATCTGTTCAGAATTTGGTAATACTTTACCAGCTTCACTTACCAGCATAGATTTGTCAGTTATTATATAGAGCATCTCAGAGTCATTTGGTCTTGTTTCAGTTACAATTATTGGCTCACTAGATACACAATAGTTTTGTCTAAGCCAATCAACCAAGTACTACTTTCCAGCTGAGTTTGCTCACTACACGAAGAAAGTTTAAAAGATTGTTTTCATGGGCTTGGAGGATCCATTTCTGTTCCATCACTGCTTTTCACATAAATTAACTAGTTTTAGTTTTTCGTTATCTTAATTTGATCTCAATATTTTTGGCTTATGCCATATTCTTCATTATAATCTTTCATAATGTTAAGAAAACATGTAGTTTAAAAAAAAGTAAATGAAAGACAAAATTAAGAAACCATAAAACCTGAGCACTTTCAAACAGGGAACCCTGATGAAGACAGGTCTAACTTTCAAACAGGGAACCATGATGAAGAATCAGGGTTCCCTGTTTGAAAGTTAGACCTTTCTTCATCATGGTTCCTGTTTGAAAGTTAGACATTTCTTCATCAGGGTTCCCTGTTTGAAAGTTAGACCTGTCTTCATCAGGGTTAGTTTGAAAGTTAGACCTGTCTTCATTCTTCATCAGGGTTCCCTGAGGTCTAACTTTCGAAAAACCCAGGTTATAGGGTTTCTTATTTTTGTTTCTATATTAATATGAGGGGCCTGCAGTAGTATGCTCATTTCTTACTTTATACAATTATCAGGGTAAATTCAAAACTTAAAAGTACATTTTACTGCCTGGAAACCTGTGCTTTGTGTACAGATATTACTTTTCTGCTGTTAGTGTTAAACTATCAAAGATTCTGCCAGTAAAGAAAGAAAATTCTTCAAACTTATTAAACAATATGAAACTTCATACTTAACTGAAAATGCTTCATCAACTCTGGGCATTTTACATCTTAACAATGGATTATCAGAAAGTGGTTAAAACAGAAAACAAATTCTAGTATGCTTTGGCTGATATCCAATACAAGTTCAGCATCATTACTAAGGTTCTGCTGCAAAGTCATAAAGAGAACTTCTTCTCAAGGCATGCCTTTTCTAAGATAAAGTGCTCTAATCTGGGCATTTTACATCTTAACAATGGATTATCAGTAAGTGTTAAAACAGAAAACAAATTCTAGTATGCTTTGGCTGATATCCAATAGAAGTCCAGGATCATTGCTAAGGTTCTGCTGCAAGGTTATAAAGATAACTTCTTCTCCAGGCATGCCTTTTCTAAGATAAAGTGCTCTAATCTTTTTCCAGGACATTGCCAGTGGTGTTATTTTGGGAAACAGATGTCAATATTGTGACTGCTATTTTTTAGTTTTATCTCTGACCAAACAAGCTACCTTAATTGTTATTTAGTGTATCTTCTCTTATATTTGATGCTCTCAAAATTGTTAAAACTTAACACACAACAGAATTTTAATAAGATACTTTGTTATTTGGTTTATTTTCCAAATCAATAAACATCTACATATTCCTACCTCTTTGATCTAGTGTATAATTTCAGATTCATTATGGAAATTCAAAATGAGCTTCATTTAAAACAAAAAAAAGTTGTACAACATTTGTATATAATTTGATTTATTTACAAAAAACATAGTTAAGAGAGGTGCATGATAATGTGTTATAAATGTTAGAAGGATCCTCAGCCAGTACAGTTCCCCCTTTATATTTTCTAAGTAGTCTCATTAAATCCAACAGTTTCCTTCTGAACGAAAGAGAAGGTTTTCTGTCGTCATGACTTGCGAAGACGAGTAGTCAGAGTCCTGTGTGGAACTACTAGTTTTCAGCCTCTCTTTCAGTGGATCTGAAATCTTGTTATGATTCTCAGCTGACTTACAAATGTTATCTTACATAGAATGCTACTTTGTAGAGTGATGTAATTAATATAAGAATACAATCGTAGGCCACACTTCTCCCTCCAAATGTCAACAAGGAGACATTTTTGAAAATAAGGAGAGCTCACATTTCTGCAACAAGTTCATTCACAACATAGAAATTTTCTTTGATAAAGGAAAAGTTGTTTATTTAATGCTTAATTATTTCCATTACATGTGTGTGTGTGTATAAACATATATATGCACATGCAATTTGGAGCATTAAATATCGATGATTGTAATTTTTAATTTAAAAAGTTCTCAGAATGTAAGAAAACCATTATATTTATTTATTTTTTGCTGAAAAATACATGACACCCTTTCCAATCGTCACCACTCTTCTGTAACCCACTGATAATAATTAGTCCAATTACATCTATCAGTACAACATACAGTTAATTTTTTTTTTCTTTGCTTGTTTGAA
>NW_013666176.1:293329-298592 GCF_000517525.1 Limulus polyphemus | reverse complement strand
GTCTGCAGACATACCGCTGTGCCACTGGGGGGCTTTTCTTTGCTTTGATACTGACACAATCCTATTGGGGAGATTGGATTGAGCATGCTGATTGGCTTATGCCTACATTATGCATGACAAGTTGGGAGAATATGGATAAGTGTTTAGTGTCTTGGTGATTTGATTGGTTTATGTTGGGAGTTTGTAAACCAACTATGTAATGATACTGTTTTCCAGGTGACTGAACTAGCTATAAAACGAAGGTGACTAAATTGTTGCCATGGTGATTTGATCGGTTTATGTCGGGAGTTTGTAAACCAACTATGTAATGATACTGTTTTCCAGGTGACTGAACTAGCTATAAAATGAAGGTGATTCAATTGTTGCCATGGTGATTTGATTGGTTTATGTCGGGAGTTTGTAAACCGACTATGTAATGATACTGTTTTCCAGGTGACTGAACTAGCTATAAAACGAAGGTGACTCAATTGTTGCCATGGGAGAAAATAAAAAGCAAAACTTTTAATGTGAAGTTTAAAGCCATTTCACCTGGTCTTATGACTCCTTCAATCAGTGACAGTTCTATCTGTTTAACTTATAATAATTTGCAGTCAATGCCATTCATAAAACCGAGTATGTATATTTTGAAAGTTAAAAGAAATTATAAACCTTACTAGTGTACTTTTTGTCATATTACAGTATCAAACAGTGCTAAACTCATTTATCACATATTAGATCATGTTTCATAGTTACAGAGATTTAGGTGGAAAAAAAAAACTACAATAAAACAATCTCCATAATTTTAAAGGTTGAAAAGATTGCACCATAGACAATCCTTAATTATAATAGAACATTGACTTACACATTTATAAATGATTTTTACAATATAATAACTTCATACACAGGACGGAATCCGTTGAGGAATTTGAGTCTTTTTACATCACAATAATTTTCAGTATTTTAAGCTCGTAAGTTTGATCGGGATTTTTCTAGTATATCTTTTCGAATCTTAGGATAGTTGGGGAACTTAGCCAGAACCTGCAAAAAGGAAACACACTACTGGTTAGAATCAATATGAATTAATACAATCTTTTCATGTAAACAATTTATGCCATAATGTGGGATTGTTACATGGCATTTCTTTTTATTTACTTGTAAAATAAATAAAACTACACTGTAAGACATATATATTCTTTTTATAACAAAACAAAACAAATTTGGATCAACTGTGAAAAAATTACTGCCTTGAGTCAGTTTAAGGCTTCTCAGAACTTTTCAATTCATTTTGAAAATAGCAAGACCTGAACATGGCTTAGTGTTTAACGTATAGGACTGGGAATTCAATGGTCTCGGGTTTGAGATTTGGTGCTACCAAACATGCTTTGTACTTTCAGCTGTGATTATTCTATGAGAGTAACAGTCAATCACTCTAATCATTAACAAGTACGCACTTCAGGTGGTGGGTGCTGCTGAACGGCTGCCTGGCTATGCCTTAACCACAGGGGTGTCTCCATCATGGTCATTTGGCTTATTGTGTTTATAAAATGTTGGTTAGGTAAACAAACATACAGTAATAAAAACTCATTAAGGAAATAACTGTGGATTCAAATTAAAACAAAAGCTCACTTGTATTTATAAAATGGAAATAGAAATAGGATAAAGCAACACATTTATTAAAGATAAAGCGGGTTGGACAAAAATAAACAAACTAAGAGTGCTTAACCCGGTTTTTTTCTGTTAACTAGCTCATTATTACTGGTCAAGTCATCACAGTGAGTAATATATTACAACTTAAGAACTCTTGACTATGAATTCATTTTTCTTTTTTGATAACAAACTATACAAAATTTATTAATTATTAATTCCATAAAGAGCAGATTTAGTAGAATAAATTACTATTCTACTTTGCATTATGTCAATAATGCGTCAGGATATTTTATAAACAACACAGCAGACAGTGGCGGATCCAGGATTTTGAAAACAGGGAGGCGTGATGATTCTGAATGTAAACAAGGAATTTTCGGGACTTCCCTGGTAGGGGGTTAAATGGGCCAATTACATTTGTTATACTGTTTGATAGATGTTGTTGTTATTGCTTTTTAACTTATTTTTTGAATTTAATATGAAATTTCGCTACATTCTTTCCTCCTCAAAGATCCAATTTTTGCAATTATTGCGATTTTATTTTCAAAATTGGGGGAGGGGGATGACAAGCAGGCCAGGCCTGTATATGCCATTGGCAGATTGTGTTTATCATATAGCATGAGCTCACTTTACATGACTAAACACTGCACATGCTTTAGCCACCTAAGGACAACCAGGCAGGAAATAAAGGTTCTTGAGCAACTGTAATAACATTTCTGATGAGGTCCACTTTGTAAATTTACCAAATATGATTTAGTTTTGTATAGGCGAATAAACATGTGTAAAAAAAAAGCCCTGCTAAACTGGAAAATCAACTAAAGAACATAAGTAAGATAAGCTTAACAATGACTTTTGGTCTGACTATATCTTGTGGTCATTATAATTATACAGAAATTGATATTAAAAACAAATTCTCCTGCCTTAATTTTTTCACACATTTTCATGTAGCACATTAATTAGATCAATATAAATACTGTGGTACCCATTTAAGATTTTTTTATGTTAATTTACACATTTCATTGAATCAAAATGCTTGTAGTCAAATGTCAATAGCAATTCTTGTAAAAAAACAACAATAAAAAACGTGTAACGTTCAGAGATTTTAAATGGGATTAAATATCCTTATGTGTAAAGTTATACGTCACCATAAAGGTTCATAAGCACACACCCCTAAAAAAACTACATATTGGTCCTAAAACATGTATAGTTTATGTACCATTAATTTCTAATTTCAGTTAACTTATAATGGTAAAAAAATAACCCACATAAAATTTCTCCACTATTTTTTAGTAAACTGGTAAAAATACATTAAAATTAAATTGTTGCGTGAAGCTGAATATAATTGGGAAACAAAGCTACGCCAGCTGGTTGTTCACCTTGTCTTTTTAATATCAGTAACATTGTATTAAACATAGAAGAAATAGTTATACGCAAGTTTAGCAAGAAAAAAAGACATTTACGTAATGTCACAGTCAGTATATGAATACATGTACTTACAGCATGGCTGATTTCGATAGCATCCACGTAACGTTTTGCCTTCATGTAGTTAAATGCAAGCTTGTAGCCTTAAAAAAAAGAAGTTTACTGTATCTAGCATGTATGTAGATTTATTGAACAACCTAATGTAATGAAGAAAAAAAATTGGTGCAAATATGTTCCTAAATTCTGAAGATATCTTGTCTCGCACAACAAAATCAAAAACAATTCTGATTAAAATTCCAACTCAAAATTTGTTTTTCGAGTCACTGAACACGATTAGAAATTTTACATTAAGTAAAATACTACTTATAAGTAGGTTCACATCAAATACATTGTTCGAGAGGGAAAAGACCTAGTATTAGGTTCTTATACTGATATTAGTACATAATAATTTTTAAATGTTTTCATGGGAATAATTGTGTAAGATTTACTTTCCCAACTTACCAATGACAGGGTTTGCCTTATTACTCTGTTTCCAAGCCACTTCGTAATGTTGAGAAGCATCTTTGTAGCTCTGTTCCTTTTCCATGATGAAACCCATGTATTCATAAGCCTTGGTGCATGACTTTGGAACATTGAAAGAAAAATTGAAAATTGTTCAGTAAAGAAGTTCACCCATAGGTCAACAATTAATTTACAGGTTCTTTTATTTGATTTATAATCTTTAACCCGGTAAAGGTGTAAGTTTGATTTTAGGTAGTAACTTATTTATAGGGACCTTTACAACTACTGGTAACTGATGGTATGATTTTGTTTTAATAAAGAAAGTAATATGATTTGAAAAGATTCGTGGTCGCTCAACTGGTAAGATCGAACACGGATGCCCACAGAAATATTTCCTGGGGGGGGTGGGCAAAACACGTATGTAGGAGGTCATCTTTTACAGTGTACGTCAACAGACTAAAAGAATATATGTTACATGTGCTTAAACGCAAACACAAATTTATACTTTTGATAAAAATTACTAAAATATTTAGTTTAACTATGATGTTAAGTTTACATCATAATACGTGCAATTTTTTGTGAAATGTAAGGGGGCAATGCCCTCTTTTGCCCCTTCCTGGAGGCACTCATGAGCATGAATGCTAAAATTTAAGGTTTGATTCCTATGTTGGGCACAGCACTGATAGCCCATCATGCAGCTGTGTGCTTAACAACAAAAAACAATGATTCGAAAATAGAAAAAAGGAAAAAAATCATATATTTTCTAACTTTTCCTCGCACGCATTTTCAGATATTTGAGGCAAATTTCCAAAATATTACAGGAATTTGTTTTGGAAAAGTTGAATTATTTTAATTTTAATTTCTTTATAGTATAATGAATAAATTACTCAAAACTAGATGATTTCTCTAATGTTTTTCCCAATTTACAATTAATAATGACTTCAGTTATGATTATGATGACACAAGTACCAACATGAGTTGTCACTGACTTGACTCAGATGCCAGGGATGTTAAAACTCCAGTTTTACACTTTCACTGTGTGTGATGCAAGGTATAATGCCAGGTTATGTACTATTGCATTTTCACAATAACAATTACAGTTTAAATGTTGAAAGCTGATGAATTATTGAAAAACTCATAGGTCTAAGAGTTGTTATAAAAAATCAGTTAACTGAAGATTTTTTCCCCAACATCCCTCTTAGTTTGTCCATTGCAACTCAAAATCAAATGTGTGTGTATTAAACCATAACTTTTCAAGAATTGTACTACAAATATAAAGAGTATTTTATATGATCTTTTTGTCTCATCATCCAGCCCAACTGATGAGTTCTAGTACTGAATGGAAAGCTTACTGAGTAGTGACTTGTGGGAAACAAATAATAGATCTGAAATGCTATATTTAAACATCTCTAGTTTCAAGCCACAGTAGAAAAGTAAGAGGAAAGAAAACATATCTACAGTTAACTGGTTTTAAAAAAAATAATTCTTAGGCCTAAAGGTTTTTTCCAATATTTTGCTAACTTTGGCATTTAAATCGCAGCTTATAACATTACCAACTCTATGCCATATTGAACAGATTTGTTTTACTATCCCCTTACAAAAACTGGCTCTAGAACACAGAAAAGAGAATCATTGTATCATTTAGTAAACTGACAAAATTAATAACTATTTTGATTTATAAATTTCAGTGCTTGAAAAGGATATCTTGAATGTAAAA
>NW_013666176.1:269209-292329 GCF_000517525.1 Limulus polyphemus | reverse complement strand
AAAACCAAACAATCTACCTTAACTCTGAAATCGTCAGGGTGATTCTACGCTTCCTGTTTCAGTAAGTGTGCCAGTAAGAGGAGTTAATTTAATAAAACCAAGTACCCGTAAAAGATTTTGGTGCCTTTTCTTTAGAGTTAAATCCATTTTACATAAAACAAATATAGGTATATATATATATTTTTTTAAATGAGATTAGTTTACTGGCTCTTAGGAGACACAGATTAATTGGGTTTTTGTTTGTATCAGTCATACTTAGTTAACACTGTACTGGAGGAAAACTATTATTATTTTAAAATAGTTCTGTATCTACGTATCTAATTATAAATTATCAGATGATGTGCCCATTAAACACCTGAGGAAGACATGGGGGGGGGGGGTTCATATCTGAATACTAACCCCCCTATGCCACTCCCCAGGAAGCCCTAATGGTACATACCAGGTTTGGTAACAATCAGTCAGGCAGTAATCCAGTTATAAACTTACATAACATATGGGGAAGACATAGAGGTCCCCCATGTCACTTCCCAGGGGACTTTAAGGAAACATGCCAAATTTAGTGATAATAGTACAGTGGTTTGCCAGTTATAAGTGGACACACACACATAGACTTTTGCCAAAATAATGGTTTTGATACATAAAATAATTTTGTTAAAACTCTTTTTGTTAATGTAACAAGTTTCATAAATAAAAAGCAAATATTTTTACCTTGTTATGTTGTAACACCTGTCTTAATAGATCTACAGCCATGTTGTATTTACCAGACTAAAAAGACAAAAAAATAAATAAAATAGCTGAGACAAAGTAATGAAATTTTCTTCAATATGTATCTAAATTAAGCCTTTATATTTCTTGCTAGACAAAAACATTTTAAAATGGAACTTATAATTTAGTCTGATGGTTTATTTGTATCAGGAGTAAGCGAACACTCATCTTGCACAATGTTCCAAATACGCTGGGCAGCACAGAACTAATTTGTCAATAAAAATCATATTATATATGTACTGTATTTTGTAATTCAATGTTATAACATGTTAAATAATATGTAGATAAACTTATCAACTCCTTAAAGAAAGTCTACATGTTCTTAGCAATCTTAAAAGGTGTATAAAAAATAGAAATACCTGGATGTAGATATCTGACAAAAGTAACCAACATCTCTCTAGATATTCAGCATCCTAAAGTTAAAGTTTATAAAAAAAACAACTAATTACTACTTAATTAATCACATGTACTGAACACTTTAAAATATACTTTCACGAATCCTTTAGGGTAGGAAAAATATATACTGAAAACGAATTTATTTACTACTTAACTAATCACATGTACTGAACACTTTAAAATATACTTTCATGAATCTTTTAGGGTAGGAAAAATATATACTGAAAACGAATTTATTTACTACTTAGCTAAGGATTCGTGAAAGTATATTTTAAAGTGTTCAGTACATGTGAATTTATGGTAGGAAAAATATATACTGAAAACGAATTTATTTACTACTTAACTAATCACATGTACTGAAAACGATTTTATTTACTACTTAACTAATCACATGTACTGAACACTTTAAAATATACTTTCACGAATCCTTTAGGGAAGGAAAAATATATATACTATTTACATCTCACTTGAAATTAATCAAAACACTAAATTTTTTTAGACATTCCATTATTTAGTGCTTATTACCGTACAATACCTCAAATTATTTTTTTAGGTATCTAAAATGTTAGAATGAGCATCATATACTTCTATTCCGATACTTGTACATGAGAACAAATCAAATGAGTAATACCAAAAAATTAAATTTTTGTTTCAAAATGCCAAAATTTTGTTTAACGTTACCCCAAAATTCCATGAATTTTTTACAGCTCTCTTCAGCTGGTTTCGAGCTTTAGGTGTTTGCTTTAAGATCATGTAAGCAGTAGCCATACCCAAAATTGCTCCCACTTGGTCTCTCTACAAGAAAAGATTGAAAAAAACATAGTTCAACTGTTGGTTCACAAGATATGTAACTAATATCATACAGAAGTCACAGATACAACTTTGTAAGCAACTCACATGTCTTTCGTCTGCTGCAATATCCATAAAGTCATTCAAAGCGAGCTCTGCATCAGATTTCTGTTTTTTGGACAAAAGTACAAAATTTTTCATGATTCTAAAGTCCAGATCACTTCCAACTTTGGGTCGTATTTCCTTTAAAAAATACAAAATAAAACGAATCATCTTTCATCAAAGATTGATTAATCTTTCACATTCCAATTACATTTCATAAGGTTAAAAATCTTTCAATCTAAATTATATATCGTAAGATAATATACTAACTGAAACATATGAATAGTAAATACCAATAAAAAAACATCCAAAAAGAGTAAAGTTTAGTTTCGTAAGCTTACATTCAAAAGTTTTTCCGCTGTTTTCGATGCTGCTTCCTGAGAGTCTAGTCTTTCACTATAATAATACAAGTTAAAATGCATAAAATCAAAGGTTAAACTACTTTTTCTCATAACAATTAATTTATTTTTATTTTTAAGTAAATATTTGACTTTCCACATGTTTAACAACAGGTTTGGTTGAAATTTGATGAATAAAACACATCTTACCTCCAGCTAAATACAATCTAATCAAAAAATACTTTAGGGGAGACGAAAAAGGTTAGCATGCGACTTAAAGAAATGAAATCAAAATTAGTGGCCAAACTGGTAGCTACACTTATAGTATTGATAAGAATTTTACAGTAAATATTCATTCATTAGTAAGCCTGGTCACATTTTTTGTTCATTTTGGGACATGATTGTGGGCAAAACAAAATATGCAGCCTAGCTAACTAATGAATGAATAGTTGCAAATTGTAAAGAACAAATCAATGAAAGTTAAGTATGATGTTCTATCAAATAAAGTTTCTGTACTTTTGGTGTGAGAAAAAGAAAAGAAAAAATTCAATCAAAAGTGGATATTTTATATCTTGTGTATTTCATGATGGATTGCCTTGAAATTTGGTATGTGAAGTAAGGGTCCAGTAGAGCACAACCACTGAAAATATGTGATAGTTTGGTTTACCACAGTCCAAAAAGTGGATAATTGCTAAACTATCGCTCCCATTAATAACACACAGTGTGTCCTGCAGGTTGTTTTGGCCGCACGACACACTACTGTGTGTCTTGATAATCATTGTATTCATCTTCTAATATTTCAGTTTTTGCACATTTATCAGTAGTTACAGCTACTGAAGGGTCTCAGCTGCAACTTAAAAAAAAAGACTTTGACGTGTTTAAGTAGAAAAATGTAAAATGTGATGACAGACATTTTTGATACAATAATATTAGTTTCAACAATAAAGTAAAAGTGAACTTTCAACATAAATATTAGTATTGTTACAAGAAAAACAACAGAAGTATTACCACTGCACTAAAAACATAATAATAATAATATATACAAACGGTGATTCATAAGTCCATTGACAGGTACGTACTTCAAATATGAAGAGGAATAGAAAAATAATCCTCTTTTCTATTTCATTTACTATAGGGGCACCATACGAGAGTGGAAATGTAACTACAATATTTAACGGAGAAATGAGATTATGTCTATAGACTAATGACAAGAATCGACATCATTATAGCAACCTTGACAGAATCCCAAAAAAATATCATGTAAACTGTCACATAAGAACTTTATAAAATAATTTCCACTTTTCTAATAAAGAAACAAAAATGTATTCATGGACCTGATCCCCGAATCCACAGACTCAAATGTTTCTCCTCCAAGAGTTTCATTGTCTGGATTGACACAAATTTCTATCATGTGATATGTTGCCATTAATCCCCATTCTTGGTCATTCCGAGCTTTGTTAAAACTCTTCACAGCTCCACTAGTGTTTCCCGTGTACCTAAAAAAAAAACACATGTCACAAACTCTTAAAAACACATGTCTACACTATCTGAACAATGTACCACAGAAAATAATTTTACTGCAAGATATTTACTCCTATGAAAAAAATAATGAAACTGCAATAGTCTGAAAACTCTTAAATTCATAAAAAGTGCATATCATAGTAAATTCTGATAATGATATAAATTTCAAGAATCTGAAAAACTAAGTATTTAACTAACATTGGAAAGTTTTAAATTGCAAACTACAAAATATCCATTTTTTCCCAACTTACCACCAGAATATATCAGCGAAATTAAATCTTTTGAAAAGTTTGTCAACTTGTGAATCAGGATTTTTATTATTCTTTAAAATGCAGTGATTTCATATATTGTATCAAGTCTTGTAGGTCATGTTTTGTATGTGGTTTACACGAGATGTGAATAAAATGTGATCAATATGACCTACCATTCATAGAGACCCTTGCAGTAGTGGTATCCTGCTTCCATGCTGGACCTGTTTGAGTACTGCTCCGCTTTCTCCAAGTATGCTGGTAAATCATCCAGTTTGCCGAGTCTACGCGTGGCCTCAATCAATCTGGCCAGAGCAGGAAAATAGTCTGCACAAAATAAAAAGGTGTATTTTTACTATAACATTCCAAGGCATGACTAGTAATGTGATTTACCCCATATATTTAGCTTTGTTATCCCACCAAACTCACAAGTACCTAATACCGTACTGATCTTAATTAATGCCCCCAGGGGCATTACAAACTGCAAGGGGGAGCACAAATTTGTTGATTTCAATGATAATAAACTGTGTGTTTGTTTTTCTTTTTTTTCAAATTAAAATTACAGTAATAAAAAATAATAAAAGTAATAAAAAAATAGAGGGGGCGATAATTACAGAGGGGGGCTTTATTTAGGGGTAATACAGTACTGACTTTTTTGAATAACTTCTGTTCAGAAGTAAAATTTAACCTGGTAATATCTACAACTAATTTGATACACCATTCTCATTTATAGTGATTGGAATATATTGATTCATCAGTATTGTTAGCAATATTTTTGTTTGTAATGTTATTATAACTACCGAGACCCAGATAGAATTCTAAGGTGGCAAAGGACAATATTCAAAACATCACAGCCTGTTTTGAATGAACAATATTTTTGTAAGCCTCCCAAAGTAACAATTTCATTGAAATATTTCTCAGAATAGTATTAAAAACTTGTATATTACAATACGATGTATTTTAACAAACTAAGATTTTCACTATATTTTGATTGTAAAATTTTCTATATTCATAACGGTCCAATTTCTGGGCACATTATTTGAATATGCACTTGAAGAAGATTGTAGGACATCTAAACATGATATACTGTATACAAAACGTGGGTAATTAAATACTTTAACAATTATCTAACTAAAACAAACACTACCTTTTAAAACTAAATCTTTTTTTAGCTGACTTTTCCAGTACAATATATTTAGTTTGTATGTAAGCAATGATTAGATACAAAGTATTTATTTACCTGGTTTTAAAACTATATCTTTTTTTTTAGCTGACTTTTCCAGTACAATATATTTAGTTTGTATGTAAGCAATCATTAGATACAAAGTATTTATTTACCTGGTTTTAAAACTAAATATTTTTTTAGCTGACTTTTCCAGTACAATATATTTAGTTTGTATGTAAGCAATGATTAGATACAAAATCTTTATTTACCTGGTTTTAAAACTAAATATTTTTTCAACTGACTTTTCCAGTACAATATATTTAGTTTGTATGTAAGCAATCATTAGATACAAAGTATTTATTTATTATTGTCTTAAAACCAGTTTTTTCAACTGATTTTTCCAGTACAATATATTTAGTTTGTATGTAAGCAATCATTAGATACAAAGTATTTACTTACCTGGTTTTAAGACAATATTTTTTTAGCTGACATTTCCAGTACAATATATTTAGTTTGTATGTAAGCAATCATTAGATACAAAGTATTTATTTACCTGGTTTTCTGTCTAAAAGCTGTTGGAAGTGGAACATGGCTGACTCTAAATCAGTTTTTCTAAACATCAAGTCAGCCATCATCTGTTAATAAGAAATACATAAAAATACACCTATAGAAACCTTTAACAGAGAAAACCCTAGAGTACATAGTTTCATGAATAAAAGCTACAAACATTAAAGATACTAGTATATTCTTTGTAGGTAGTATAGCCTCACTCAAATCAATTCTGCACAATTGTGGCTATTACACACTGATGGTGATAGTCCAGTTAAAAATTGTGGTACATATTTTAAGTTCTATACCTAAATAATTAAACAATACAATAAAGCTGTTAATATTTATCAGCACATAAATATTACAATATACAGCACTACCGAGTCTCTTAACAAAACTATAACTCACTTCAATAAAAAAAAAGTCCGCTTTTCATGTTTTACAAAGTCATATCGAGCTAAGACAACTGAACATAATGACATATAAAAAAATATATATATATATATATATATATATATATATACACACACATACGTACCAGTGTAGCAGCATCATTCTCTTTGTCATTCTTCAGAACCAAAGTACAATATTGTCGAGCTGCATCCAAGTTGTTAATACTCATTTCCAGCTTGGCCAGTGCTAAAAGCAGCTGAGGAAAGAAAAACATTTGCACTTGTACAAGATTAAAAATATCATTTTGTGATAGTTGCATGAAGATTTTCTAAAATTTTTGATTACAATCATTATTACAAGGAAATACAATATCAATCCTAATATTTACTGTGAAGAAATCAACTATACGTGTAATGAACAAGCTGAAGACAACAAAATTGTTGCACAAAGAGCTGGTAGAATACAAGGTAATTATTAACCACAATCTGAAGAAATCAAATTTATGAATATTCTACAGAATATTACCCATTTGTCATCAGTAATCAAAGGAAAACACAGTTTTATAAAGATTTCAATGAATGTAACTTAATTAGAATTTATTTAATGAGAAATAAAACATTTTTGATTGGCTTATCTACAAATACTAAGAATCTATTTAAAAAGTTGTTTAATCGAGATTAATGATAAATGATGGTTTTAAAATACTGGTTTGAGCTAATGTGATTCTTTCCCAATCACTGCATTAAATAATTGTTTCAATTTTAACTCTACGTCAGAAAATGAAATAAATTGTTTTGATTTCGAGTCATCATATTTTATTAATTTTCAATAACTATATTAAATAATTGAATTACTTTGATTTTGACTCAATATATTTGACAATTTAGTTGTTAAATTTCATTCATTATGTTTTAGTTTTGACTTGCTAAAAGTGCTTAAGTGCTAATGTTAGTAACATAATTCTTTGAGGGATTTACGGCCAACTCCGTAAAGTATCTTAACTATGAACAGTATGACAGAGAGCAAGAATAATCCATAAAATTGTAAAGATTTCTGCTACACATGTAATTGAAATACAGAGATAACAAGCAGATCTTGAGTAGAATATTTGAAAACCAATGTTTGTTCTGTGTAACTTGCTTCTTTTTCAAATACATTTTGTAAGATTTTAGTAAAGAGTTTGTGTGGTGGTTTGCTAAACGTTTTTCCTGACTATATTTTTCTTGGCAGATACTACAAGTAAAGTGTATAGTTAACTTGAACTCACAAACGTGACTACTATACACTTAACATACATTTTGCAGAAAGCTTGTGCACTGCCAAATATGTATCCACAAAATTCATAATAACAAGCAATATGATAAAGGCAGAAGCCTAAGTGGTGAACACAGACAAAAGTTAGAGAAAAGCATCCTATTTTACTTTTAAGATTTAGCCTGCATAGAATTATTGTGATAGAATTTTATACACTGATAAATCTGGAGGCTAGAGGCCCTTCAACTTACATGCAATACAGATCATTACTGAATAGCAATCAAAATGGTCAAGTCCGGTCTGGTCTGTTTGCAATTAAGCACAAAGCTACAAATGGGCTATCTGTGCTCTGCCCTCCATGGGTATCGAAACCCAGATTCTAGTGTTGTAAGTCCTCAGACATGCCACTGTGCTACTAGGGGGCAAAGGCCGGGTCTGGAAAGTCCCTTCCAGACAAAGATTTTTGAATTGGTTGGATATGAGGACAAAAACTGATCTTATACTCATTATCTACAGACCTCATTCCATTTGCAGTATTCATTATAAATAAAATTGACTAATGTGAGCTTCATATAACACTAGATGGATATATATATATAAAACTAAAAAAAAACCATTTTACTCGGACAATATCAGTAACTTTTCAGGAGTCCTAACAAGTTTTAATCTTGGATGATACTTTACCTCGCTGTTGTTTTCATCATAATTCAAAGCTTCTTTGTAATACTGGCCTGCCTGAGAGAAATCCCTCTTGTATAGTGCTTGCTCTGCTAGCTGTTTACAAATGCTGAAATAAGTGAAATACTTCTAATTAAATATTATCTGATATTGAAACAAAGCTGTAGCAATCATTAAGCTCTAAAGAAGCATAATGGTTTCTTTTAATGGACATGGTTCCTAAAATCATGTCAAAATAAATTTCAGGATATCATAATGAAGTTTTCACAACTTTGAGGACATGAAGATGCATGTTTTTTAACAACCAAAAAAAAGTATTAACAGACTTTTAACAGACTCTGATACTGTGAACAAAGAATGTTTTTCTTTTCCCAGATTTATGGAAACAGAAAATTAACTTTAGCTGTCTGATGATAAACAGAGACTTAAATGGTCAACTTTAACCATACATCTTTTAACTTTTTAAAAACTATGTTGCATTTAAGCTGTTATAATAGTTATATCACATCATCATATTTTCAGGAGTTCATTAATATAATTGAAATAACACTGCAATACTAGTATGCATAAAACTAGATTACATAATATTAAAACTTTCACAGAGGTAATTACATTGATTCTTATTTTTGCTGTCACTCGTAATTTAATCTCGTCTATTAGTATTAAATGACGTGAAAATACAAAGAAATTTTACGTAATCAACTAACATCGGATACTTACAATAGATTATTATGAATGATTATTCAGGACAACTGATGTATGAGTATAAATCCACATAATTTGAGGTTTTCCTTATAAAACAAGAACAATATAATTTGCATAAAGCTTACCTGACTGCAATTTTTTTCTGTTCTTCTGCTACATCAGGTTGCTCTACCGTTATTCTTCTCATTACCCTATAAAACCAATCATATGAAAAAAAAAAAGAAAAACCATTTCAACAACTGCTAATTGGCTGTTATTTTCTTTCCTCATACATATAGCTATTCTGTGGTTTCCTTACAGTCTGTGAGGTTGTGGTGTGGATGCACATAGATTTCTGACCCTTGGAAACAACCAGTAGTTTTGGAAGGACAGGGCCAGTGATTTGTTGCAGTTAGAATGAGATAGGCAAGACATGGTGCGAAATTAAAGAAATATAGAGACCTTATTTCCAAGATGAGTCGAAAAATATAAACTGATAAATCCAGTACAAGGGCTATTGCAAATTTAAAGTAAAAATTAACTAATTAAGTTCAAAACAAATGACAAACGCAAATGAACTGAGATTAACATAAAATAAAACAAACAATCTTTACTGGGATTGTTGTTGAACCTACTACACAAACTACAAAAACATGCATGATCAGCAAGTATCCAAATAAACAAGAAACAGAGATAAGACTTCCAGAACAAATATCATCTATTAAATATTAGAAAGAACTATGTTTTTTTTTTCTATCAGTTGTACACAGTTAAACTTTGGTTGATTTTATAATAAAGGTTGTTTGTTTTATTTTATGTATGTTTGTAGTGCTAGGTAAATGTGAGGTTTCATTTTTAACACAAACCTTTCATTTAGTTGATCTGAAATTGAGAAGAACCGAAAGAAAGTGTTGGTCTAATGTTGGAAATAGCTCTCATCATTAGATGATCAGTTTTTGCTTCTGTGTTCATTTGTCAATAAAGTATTTCTTTTTGTTCACCTTCATGTCAAGTCTTGTCACTATCTTTCCACTTGCAGCAAGTAACCACACTTTTCCTCCTAAAGTACACCTGCAAACATCTCATTGTAGCAAAGACCATGTCACCGCATGCTTGATCTAACTTTGGATCATGTTACCACATGCTTGATCTAACTTTGAATCATGTTACCGCATGCTTGATCTAACTTTGGATCATGTTACCACATGCTTGATCTAACTTTGGATCATGTTACCGCATGCTTGATCTAACTTTGGATCATGTTACCGCATGCTTGATCTAACTTTGGATCATGTTACCACATGCTTGATCTAACTTTGGATCATGTTACTGCATGCTTGATCTAACCTTGGATCATGTTACCACATGCTTGATCTAACTTTGGATCATGTTACTGCATGCTTGATCTAACTTTGGATCATGTTACTGCATGCTTGATCTAACTTTGGATCATGTTACTGCATGCTTGATCTAACTTTGGACTACCACAAAGGGTCTGTGCATCCTAACTTATGTATAACTATATTAAAATAATAACATTTGCTGTATCTTAGGTCTTCCTACAACCCATTCTTTTGGCATAAAACTAAACATTTCCAATGTTACATTAGTAGCAAAGTAATTTTGGGGGAAATTTTCTAAAGCATTAGTTTAAAAATATATGAAACACATTTTGCAGAACTCTCTAAAATGTGATGATGATACATACACATACCTTAAGAAGAGATATAAATAATTCTTGAATGTATAAATACAGTTGTAACATATATTTATTTCAAAAATCCATTATAAAAAAGATATACCTTGCCTGAACCTCACGAGCACGTTGAAGAGTTTCTATGGCTCGGTCTTTTTTGTCTGTGTACAAGTAGACTTGGGACAGCAGTAATAAAAACTTTCCTTCCCATTGAAGCCACATTAAATCATTACCTATGAAGATTAAAATTCAACATAAAACTGAAGGATGTATTCTTCTACTAATGCAATGAAAATAAGTTTTATGACATTTTTAAGAGGAATTTTTATCATAAAAACATTAAATAAATCTGTATAGACAAACCTTTTATTCTAGTCTATTTATTCTTAACTTTCATCCATAAAATATTTTAGTTCTTTGACATTCACTCTACTTTATTCAATCAGTCTGAAGAATTTCCATGATTTTGTTAATATTTCTAGTCTGCTTTCATGTTACCACATAATTGAATACTGGTAAAAAAAAAACATGCACCCAAAAACCATTTTAATTTTTTTTTATTTGCTTAGGATATCTTCTAAGAATTTCACAAAGCAAAAGATATCTTACTGCAGTAAATATATCATTTCACACAATTCCCGTATTTCAAATTAAATGTGTAATGATAAGCTAATAACCTGTCCATTAAATACAGTTGAGGAACAATATTTACTGCACATATTTCATACCTTCCTTGTGAATAGTTTGTTTGTTGAATTTCATGCAAAACTACCCCAGGGCTATTTGTGCTAGCAATCCTTAAATTAGAAGTGAAAAACCCACCACTAACTCTTGGACTACTCTAATCCAATAGGGAGAGACTGACCATCACATTATCATGCCCTCAAAACTGAAAGGGTGAATGTTTTTGGTGGTAGTATTCAAACCTGTGACCCACAGACTGCAAGTTGAGTGCTCTAATCATCAGGCCATTTGTGATGAGAAACAAGTATTTAATAAAACTAATGTAATTGGTAAGGTATTGATAAAAAAATTGTCCCGTATCACAAATAATCATCAGACACTTACTATTCAACATTACATGAACAGTCATCAACTTTCTTTCGTTGTAAATATGTTTCTCCGTGAGGTTCTTTAGAAATACAAAAGGGATGAGTCATCATGACCGCTGGTTGTGTAACTCAAATTAACATGTATACTACATCTGAAAAATAAAGGGTTGACTGGAGCATAACAAAACATGATACTTGTGATGAATGCCTTCAACACTCAAATACAAAATAAAAATTGAATCAGCTCAAATGATTTAGTTTCTAGGGTATTTCAGTACTTCTGAAAGGAATATGGTTGGCAAGATTTATACATCTAAGTTGAGGTTTATGGAAATGTTACGTTAATGGTTATTATTTTTTTTAAACTTCTTAAATATGGAATTTTGTTCCCACTATTGCAACTGATTACTGATACTAGTTCGTTAAAAAGGTTCAGTGGTGGTGAGTATATATACATATATGCATATTTGTTGTAATGCAATAGGTATTTGAAAGGTTACCCCCTGGTAACTGGTCAAATACTGAAATGGTACAGCATTTTTTCAATTTAAAATCAAAATGTCTTGTAAAAAAAATAATCAATCATTGTTGGTGGGTTCTTGGAGAATGTGGCCTCATAAAGCTCCAATCACTATGTATGCCATTACTTAATACACACCATGTCTTTCTCCTTCAAGGGCTCCTTGAATAACATCTTCAGCATCTCGGTATCGCCTCATTCTAAACAGAAGACGAGCCAAATCATACCTATAAACAGCAAAAACTGATATGTTTATAGCATCTTTGGCACATAGACGTGTAAAAGAAAATGTCTTTAAGATTATAACATTAGCTACACAAAGACTGCTGCTAAAACTTTCTACAAATTGACAAAATACAAATCAGTCCAAGTGATGTTCAATACAGGGGCAGGCTGGACTCTAAAATTCTAATAAGAAAAAAAAGCTTGAAGGGGCTCACAAATTTATCCTAAAAATAACCAAAATACATACTTAAGAAGTATATATAACTAAATTTTAAAGCATTAGTCATACATAGTTCTCACGATCAGTAATTTTTAAAACGGGGGTGGCCTTCAGAAGATAAGAGACAAGAATTTCAACAGAAATATTGTCAAGTAAATCCTTTTTGATGAACACCTGCCTGGTATTAGAGTTGCAGGTATAAAGTATGCCTGATCTCAAATTTTACTTCTTAGGAGACATCTTAATTTGTATCCTGATTGTTAAGATCTATTAAGTTGTACAATAACCATGCAAGCATGCCTGTAAATGATTAATAACTCATGTAAAACAATTAAAACTCTCAAGCAAAATATGGCACACTAAACACACGTAAAAATTGTTTCCATTAGTACATGTGTAGATACGCAACACAAAAAGTAGGCACAAAATTATCCTGCTATATATTTTAAAAGATAATGAAAGACTGTGACTAGACTTCATTTAACACCCTCAGAAGCAACATTAAAAAGAATAAGAAAATGTTAAATATTTAATGGTTTATGGTTGAAATACTAAAGTTTGATGATCTACTCCGAGTATTTTTTTTTCTTTTTTTAAACCATAATTAAAAATAAATCCCAATAAATTTTGCACATAGTAACAGAACATTAAAAACTGTTTTTTTTTACACCCACAGGACACCAGTTTTCTTTCAAAACTAAATAAGAATGTTTGCACATAGTAACAGAACATTAAAAACTGTTTTTTTACAGCCACAGGACACCAGTTTTCTTTCAAAACTAAATAAGAATGTTTGCACATAGTAACAGAACATTAAAAACTGTTTTTTTACACCCGACACCAGTTTTCTTTCAAAACTAAATAAGAAAGTTTGCACATAGTAACAGAACATTAAAAACTGTTTTTCAGAGCCACAAGACACCAGTTTTCTTTCAAAACTAAATAAGAATGTTTGCACATAGTAACAGAACATTAAAAACTGTTTTTTTTACATCCACAGGACACCAGTTTTCTTTCAAAACTAAATAAGAATGTTTGCACATAGTAACAGAACATTAAAAACTGTTTTTTGTACACCCACAGGACACCAGTTTTCTTTCAAAACTAAATAAGAATGTTTACACATAGTAACAGAACATTAAAAACTGTTTTTTTACACCCACAGGACACCAGTTTTTTTTCAAAACTAAATAAGAAAGTTTGTTATATTTTTTTATATCCATAAAAGTAAAATTGCATAAGAATTACAGGGTCATTTACATGAAAAATAAAATATTTACCTTACCGTAATACACTCTGTCCCCCTGTCTTGATAGCAGCTTTATAATATGTTACTGCCTGTTAATAAAATGTTTTTTGTTTTTTTTATAATCACAAAACTTTTAAATTACAGAAAAAAAATATTTTAAGAAGTATCATTTAAGAACGATGACAGATGCCATAAAAAAAACTTATATGCTCGACAGGAAACATAATTAACCCACAAAATAGGAAATGCTGAAATTAGTTTAATGAAATGTTTTATAGAAAAGTAACTATAATACAAATAAGCTATAACCTGATGACAACAAATATTGTCAAAGTTTCTAGATTTTATAAATATAAAGTTAAAATTGAAAAATATGCAAATAAAACCTTATAAGCTTCACACAATATAGCAATGTACACATATTGGAAAGTGTGCTGTTAAGCTTAGTTCATAATATTTTTAACAAATCATATTTACTGTAAAATCTCCTTATACCCATTTAATTGTTTACAATTTGTTACACACTAAATCATTATTATCGAGTTGACAGCTTAGTAATGAATTAGTTTTGGGGGACCATCCAAGCTCAGGAAGAGTTTGTGGTGGTCAAAATTTGTAAAGCTAAAGGTAAGATACACAGTATGGACTTGATGAAATATAAAGAGAAAGACAGAATCATTTTTACATAAAAAAAATATTATTATTTTTTTTCTTATCATATTGTAATGCCATTTTGAGAAAGTTTTCTTACTTTATCATAATGATGTGTTTTCACATATGCCTGACCAATCTTCCTAGCTAGCATGCTGTCCCTAGGATTTTTCTTGAGAGCCTGCTCATAGACTTCAATAGCTCTGTCTGGCTGTAGAGTGTTAAAGAAAAACTGAAAGATTTTGGACTGACATTTAAATGTAAGTTTTTCTTTAAAAAAATCTCAAAGTCAAAACTTGTTTAATCGTATTAAAATCATTACGTTTTAACATGTAATAGATTACCCATTCAATCCATAAAAGCAGACATCATTCATAACTGAGTATTAAGCACTTGAAGGGTTGCTGTTGTTTTCTCAAGAAAAATCTACACAATGGGCTATCTGCAATCTGCCCAACACGAGGAATTAAACCCCAGAGTTTTAACACTGTAAGCCCAACTTACCACTAGCCCACTGAAGAAAATTTATTGAAGGAGAAAGTCATTTATAAAATAATAAGGTCAACAGGTAGTTACAAAATAAGAGGTTCAACAGGAAGTTATAAAATGAGAAGGTCAACAGGAAGTTATAAAATGAGAGGGTTAACAGGAAGTTATAAAATAAGAGGGTCAACAGGAAGTTATAAAATAAGAGGGTCAACAGGAAGTTATAAAATAAGAGGGTCAACAGGAAGTTATAAAATAAGAGGGTCAACAGGAAGCACATTTCACAATGGTAAGCGATTTCATACTCTAGAAATAAACCATTCATCTACATTTTATCTTATATTACTTCATTATGAAGTGAGTTCAATAAGTTTTGTAAAATACTAAATAATAAGTAAATGTGATCTCAGGTCCAAAAGATTTAAAACACGAGTAATCATGCAGAGGGCTAAATTTATTCCATTCTATTCTGTTTATTTCATGGACATAAAGCTGTGGTTTTACTTACATTATATCGAGTCCTTGGAATGTAAAAATCAAATCAAATATGCAATAACAAAGACACTCAAAATTAATTTCTTTTCTACTTAAAATCACACATATATAGACAAACAGATGTAAGATTTCTAAGCTACCCAGTCTACTCTAATTTTATTACAAATAATTTACCCAAAAGAACTTACCTCTTGAATGTTCATGTATGCATCTCCCAGCAAAAGATAAGATTGTGGTGTCGGGACTTTGTCTACCACCTCTCTAGAGTAAACACACACAAATATACATATCCTGAGGGCATTAACTTTAAAAATACAACAACGCTTTATATAAAATCAAATTGCTATTCTCCGAATATGTTTAGAGTTCATTAATTTCTGCAGAAATAGTTAATGTTGGAGGGTCAAATGTTATCTCTACCTCCATTCCATAATGTTCAAGTAATATGATAAAAACCAACCTGTAACAGCTGGCATACAAACGGCGATCATTCCGGTGGTGTAGATAAATATTTGCCATCTTTTCTCTTGCCTGAAGATAGTAAGGCTGCTCAGGTTCTACATTTCTGAGGATTCCAAGTGCCTGTTCTACGTCTCCTCGTGCAAGGGACAGATCGGCATTTGCAACTGTGATTCTTATTGCTTCCGGTGTTCCTTGAAACTCATTTATGGCATCTTGCATTATTTTGGCTGCTTCATGCTGCAACACATTTTATCAAGTTGGTGCGATACCGTTCACTGTTGTAAACGTATTCACTACAAACTATAATGATCATAATATAACACCTCTTGTAAGTGCAGTAAATGACCTGTGTAATAATACTATAATAATCAGGAAAGACAAGATCATGGTGAAATGTTCTTTTAGAAATAAAAAATAACAAAAGAACATTGATAAATAGATCGGTTTTTCTAATCTAAAAATAAATCATCACAGATCAATAAATAACAATGATTATCTTAAGATGGTAATCGTAACAGCTTAGATGCTTAAAAAGCAAATGTACTTCCAACACTATAAACCATTGAAAATTAATTTCAACAAAACCAACAGATAATGCTACCACATAATAAACTTGTGCTGAATGTATTTCTTCTTTTTCACCATACATGATGATACACTGGAAAACTGGGTGTAGTGTAACACTCTGTTGGCCTAGTACGTACTATTAGAATCTCATTCTGTACGTACTAGGCCAACAGGGTGTTACACTACACCCAGTTTCCCAGTGTATCATCATATTAGAATCTCATTCTCGATGATACACTGGGAAACTGAGTGTAATGTAACACTCTGTTGGTCTGGTACGTACAGAGTGAGATTCTAATATGATGATACACTGGGAAACTGGGTGTAGTGTAACACCCTGTTGGCCTAGTATGTAGAGAATGAGATTCTAATATGATGATGCACTGGAAAACTGGGTGTAGTGTAACACCCTGTTAGCCTAGTACGTACAGAATGAGATTCTAATATGATGATGCACTGGAAAACTGGGTGTAGTGTAACACCCTGTTAGCCTAGTATGTACAGAATGAGATTCTAATATGATGATACACTGGGAAAGTGTAAAACCTATTGATTCAGTATATACTGAATGAGATTTGTATGAGAAATATACTGATCTCAATGTTGCTCTCACCCACCCAGTCTTGACTACATCTCTGCTTTGAGTTCATAAAAAAAGTTTAAAAACATCAAATAGATTTATCATTCCAAACAAGAGTCATAGCTTTCCACAACTTCAGCAGACAAGACATAAAGGCTCAAACATGTACAGTCTTATGAATCGACGGTGGCTGTTTACGGCATTACTGAAATCTTGACCTTCATTGATTTCCTCCATGAAAACATCAGTCATATTATCACTGGTACCAAAACTTTTGTCAATACCTAACTAGCATCTCAGTCAAATTAAAACTTTTGTCAACAATTTGTTTTCGTTTTTATCAAGCTATTTATTTTTCATTCCAAATCTTGTCTCTTCTATACCACTACTACAAATCAATATGCCAATCCTTCCAAATACTAGGTCCCCAAATTTCTAATTATCATGGAGATAAGGTAACTGTGTGTTCAGTTTACCTTTGAATTATCATATGTAGTCATTCTATGTGTAAGTTATATAGTAACTTATACAGTATCAATTACATATGCGGCTGCAAGAGAAATACTGACCTGTTGGTCTAATTGACGATAGGTATCTGCCAGTTCCAGAAACAGTGACACTTTATCACTGGTACTAATATGATGCTTAGGTTTCCTGCTTGATGCACCTGGAATCAATCAAAATAATAACAAGTGAACAAGAAAATAATCATAAAATCATGAAAGGCAATTTTAGTTCCACAACAGCAATTAGAAAAATAACTGGTCATAAATACCTCGGCTTGTATTTAAAGCAAATCTGTTTAACTGCTTATAAATCACTTTTTTGAACATAAACAGAGTGAAGAAATTTGCTTTTTATCATTTTGATTGATTTATGAAAGTTAATAATTACTGTTAAACAAAAATTACATAATAAGCATTCTTCTGTTGTTTATGACAACTAATAACACCTCCTCATGTTCTTGTCAGTGTTGTATAATTGATGACTAAAAACCGCAACAAAGCTGAAAACACATACTCGATGGTCTTAAACCTGCAATTGTCATAGCTGCTAGTAACGTTTTTGCTGCTTCCTCAAAATGGCCTTGTTTCTTTTGAATTTTAGCTTTTATGAGATGAAATAGAGGCCTCTCTCGAACCTAGAAAATAAATTAAACTTTCTATTATTTTTGATTGACATATACAACAATCTTGGGCATCACATATTATGATGATATAGATTTTAAAGATTAAGTATTTATTTTTGACTTATTAGCAGAGAACAAATAACAAACATACTTAAAGCTAGGAACTGTGGAACCATTTATTAAAAAGATGTTCAAATAAATTGCATCATACAAAGTACATCAACATTACATTATAAAACTTGAATACAAGAAATTATTACCACTGATAAGTTCAAGTTACTGTTTTGTTTCATTAATGTGATGAATAACTATCCTTAAGCTATAAATTCAGTTAAATATTTCAATCCTGTGTAGAGAGAATATTAAGTCTTGTTATTTCATGAAATAAATTGATTTTTTTTTTAATTATTAAAATGCAACGTCCAATGACTGTTCGTTCAGGTACCAGTCACTAGACACTCGTTCAGGTAATGTCTAGTGACTGGTACCTGAACGAATGTCTAGTGACTGGTACCTGAACGAATGTCTAGTGACTGGTACCTGAACGAATGTCTAGTGACTGGTACCTGAACGAATGTATAGTGACTGTTACCTGAACAAATGTATAGTGACTGTTACCTGAACAAATGTATAGTGACTGTTACCTGAACAAGTGTTAGCATTTGTTACCTGAACGATTGTCTCGTGCTTGTTACATGTCATCCTTTTAAAACATCCATAGTCCCAACATATGGAGCAAGATTTATATTTTGAGTTACAGTACACACAAATCCACAGTATGGCAAGCTATGAACTTTATGGAACACTCAGTTTTCTCATTTAATAAAAAATTCATATGTTACTTTACTGTATTTATTCCATGGTAAATAAGAACACTAATTAAAACTTTAGTCACTGGTTTGTTAATTACTTGTTGTGAATAGTTCTTGCATGACTTATGTTATTATGCTTTATATGCATATAATATTTTAAATTTTATTGTTTTACTATATTTTTCTGTTCACTTTAAAGAAATGATTTTTTACTCTTCTGGTGTAATAAAAGTGCTCAGTTTCAAATATGGCATTATATAAATGAATGTATTAAACTTTAACTTCATTGGTTCAAAGTGAACATACCTCAAAACTGTAGCTAAGTGCTACTTCTAAGGCCTGGTTAGCACTCTGATGGTTGCCTTGATGGAGAAAAATCTGAGCTAAGAGAAGCCTTCCATCAGAAAAGGCAGCATCATGCTCCAAACACTTCTGAAGGATTCCCTGGGCAGCTGAAGAGTCACCTACATTCATAAAAAGTTAAAAAAAGCATTAGAAAAAGATGAAAAACATATATATATATGTTTAAAATCATTAAGTCTTCAATATAATTCTAAATTTACTTAATAAAGGTGAACAGTCCTAGAACATCAACCTGAGATATAAATATCTCTAATACTGAATCGGAAATGAGAATGTGCACTTTTGACTGTGTGGTAGCACTGTAATAAAAAAGACAAAAAAGTTTGAGCAGAATTAAAAAAAAAACCTTTTACATGTACACAAATCTTTTGTATCTTTGACATTCCATCACATCTATAATACAGATGATATGATCATCAATTACTGACAAATATACATCAGCATTTCAAAACCTTGAAATCAATTATGACCTCACATTTGTTTCATAAAGAGTAATATTCTGTTTCACTGTGCTTGTTTCATAAAAAGTAATGTTCTGTTTCACTGTGCTTGTTTCATAAAGAGTAATATTTTGTTTCACTGTGCTTGTTTCATAAAGAGTAATATTCTGTTTCACTGTGCTTGTTTCATAAAAAAGTAATATTCTGTTTCACTGTGCTTGTTTCATAAAGAGTAATATTCTGTTTCACTGTGCTTGTTTCATAAAAAAGTAATATTCTGTTTCACTGTGCTTGTTTCATAAAAATTAATATTCTGTTTCACTGTGCTTGTTTCATAAAAAAGTAATATTCAGTTTCACTGTGCTTGTTTCCTAAAGAGTAATATTCTGTTTTATCGTGCTTGTTTCATAAAGAGTAATATTCTGTTTCACTGTGCTTGTTTCATAAAGTAATATTCTCTTTCATCGTGCTTGTTTTATAAAGCAATTTTGTATTGTTTCATATGGAATGAAAAGCTATTAGTTGATAATTTAACTTTCAATCATATTTTTTCATTCTTGTCTTTTGGGTTTAAAAATATTCCTAACTTCATGCTTCCAAATCCCTACTTTTATAAACTTTTTGAAAGAATTTTTGTACGTCTCAATTTATGGAGAATAGTCTTGAAAATCAAGAAACTCTCAGCCAAACAATTTTTGGCCAACCAGAAGAACTAATGATAAAAAAACCAACGAAACTCTGATAGTTCTCAGTAAGATATTGCATGTTTTTGAAATGTATACACAACATGAACAATAACCAAACAATTTTACACATAAAATAAACAACTGCTGAACAGTCATCTCACCAGCCAAGTATTTCAGCTTTGCTGTGAGATATGAAGCTTCCAACAGACCAGAACAAGCTTTAGTAACAGGTTGAAGAATTGTAAGGCCTCTTTTCAATGCTGGAGGTTGAGGCTGGCCTACGGTTACAGGCTGAAATATGGATGTATATACAAAATGTTGGTTTTTACTTGTAAAAGACACTCAGTATTATTTACATAACACTTAAAACATAACCATCTAACTGTTTAAACTGTACAAATCTACAATTCTGCACAAACTATTATCAAACCACATGGTGTACACATGTAAGAAAAAATAACAACTATAAAAAAAGTTAAGAGTAATTTAATTATCTCAATTAATCCATTAAAAAATTCATGCTAGCAGTACTATTCCATGTTTAAAATTATAAAGTTCAAATTATGTTTCAACAATAATGCTTTATATTTATGTATTAGTCACAAGCACTTTTTTCCAACAACAGATGCGCATGTAACATATTACACGTAGTATCACAAGAAAAACGCTACTTTTCAGTTGAAATCAAGCTAACACTAATTTTTTTTACCATAGTTGTAATAGATTATTTAATAAACTAAAATTAAGATCAATAAAACTGTAGGTACAAGTCTTATCACGGGGTTTATTACCTTTAACTCCAAAACATTACAGGAGCTACTGCTTGGCATTATGAAGCATTTTAAAGCTACAATATTACACTTAATATGTGCTCGAAAGAATCAGTGATAAGATCTTTATTATATATAACTTCCTTCATTTCTCATGCATATGTTTATATTTTAGAAACAGTTTTCACGAAATAAATAATTGTTATTTTTCATTACTTGTATTCTCGTGAAGTAATATGCTTGAACAACCTTTTCTGGTAACTTTTGAAAATAAATACTGTATTGCAATTCTATGCAAGTTATGAATTTTAAAAATGACACAAATAAATACTGAGCTTACTTTAAGATATTAAACCCCATCCATTCCAATATCCATGTAAATAATATTTGAAATATTAGCTACTTAACTATTTTTTTAACCAAAATTTAATTAGAACTTAGTATAGTTTTAATGCTACAAATCCAATTCAAAGCCAGTTCCTTAGGGGGAAAAAAATTAACTCTAGCCCTTAATGAAAATAGTGAAGATTTATCTGGTAGTGTTGACCTTTCAGTTTTCTTATATTTCTAATGATCTTTGTCTATAATTGATAATAATTTATTACATGGCTAGTGACTTTATGGTTGTTGAAAACAATGAATTTAATTTATCAAGAAATTAAAATTTTTCTCAAAATACATGGCTTTATCTTAATTCTTATATGAACTGTTATTTGTTAAAGTAAGTTTATTTCTTGTTGAACACTTAGAGGAAACCAAAGTTTTCATGTACAACAAAAAATAATGTGTTTGTTTGTTGTTAAGTGCAAAGCTACACAATAAAACAAAATCACAATGTAGTTTATTCTAACAAAATAAATGTTTTTGTGTAACAATTAACTCTTTCAACCTTTAATAATTAACAAGAGTGCTTATTACATTAATTTGCCCTCCATTGGCTCACCAGTAAGTCTGAGAGCTTCCACTGCTAAAAACAAAGTTTTGATACTCGTGGTGGGCACAGCACAGATAACCTAAAATATTTTTATCTTAAACTATTCTCATTAACATTGATATTGTATTGAAAGATTTCCACAAACCTGGTCTGGCACATAATGCATATACAACTTGACTATAAGCAGAAGAAAGTCTGGGTTTAGATAGAGGAAATAAGTCAGGCCTAGTGGTAGACTCTAAAATCAAATAAAATGAATGAAAATTCATAAAAAATTAAATGTGACAATAACAAATAAAAGCAATTTTTTTTACAGAATAATTTAAAATTCTCTAGTACTCATACAAATAAATCCCACAAAATACTGTTAAAAAGGTTTTAGTTTGTTTTCAATTTCGTACAAAGCTACACAAGGGCTATCTGCACTATCCGTCCCTAATTTAGCAGTGAAAGACTAGAGGGAAAGCAGCTAGTCACCACCACCCACTGCCAACTCTTGGGCTACTCTTTTACCAAGGAATAGTGGGATTGACCATCACATTATAAGTCCCTCATGGCTGAAAGAGCAAGCATGTTTGGTGGAATGGGGAATCAAACCCACAACCTTCAGATTGCAAGTCAAGCAGCCTAACCCTTGGCCATGCCAGGTCTTTTTCATTTTATATTTTCCAGGTGAGGCCAGTGAAGGAGGAATGGTTCCTCCTGGACAGTAAAAGTACCCCGGAGCACTGGACCAACGTTAAGGGGACATTTCCAGAACCCACACTTTCCAACTTCATCCGGGTGAATACAATGTGCATACCATTGATAACCACATGCCAGGGTCAGAGCAATTAACAGGGAGAACATCATACGGATGCTAGGTATGAAGTATGATACCACGCATACATATACAGCTCCA
>NW_013666176.1:267756-268256 GCF_000517525.1 Limulus polyphemus | reverse complement strand
AGTGACTGTTACCTGAACAAATGTCTAGTGACTGGTACCTGAACGAATGTCTAGTGACTGGTACCTGAACGAATGTCTAGTGACTGGTACCTGAACAAATGTCTAGCAACTGTTACTTGAACGAATGTCTAGTGACTGGTACCTGAACGAATGTCTAGTGACTGGTACCTGAACGAATGTCTAGTGACTGGTACCTGAACAAATGTATAGTGACTGTTACCTGAACAAATGTATAGTGACTGTTACCTGAACAAATGTATAGTGACTGTTACCTGAACAAATGTATAGTGACTGTTACCTGAACAAATGTATAGTGACTGTTACCTGAACAAATGTATAGTGACTGTTACCTGAACAAGTGTTAGCATTTGTTACCTGAACGATTGTCTAGTGATTGTTACCTGAACAAGTGTTAGCGTTTGTTACCTGAACGATTGTCTAGTACTTGTTACCCGTCATCCTTTTAAAACATCCATAGTCCCAACGTATGGAGCAAGATT